>NC_143039.1:15522500-15525000 GCF_057628025.1 Oncorhynchus mykiss
GCACATAGGTCTCTGGTCAAAACTACTGCACTATGTAGTGAATAGTGTTTCATTTGGTACGTCTCCAGAGACTGGCTGACATCTGGAATATTGTCTTCAGGCCCGGAATTCAATCGTTGTAGATAATGGATTTTTCCCGCACGGCACACTAGACTCAGGATGAAATCAGGATATGCAACGATCGAATTCCTGCTATCGCTCAAAGTCACGATCGAATTCCTGCTATCGCTCAAAGTCA
This sequence comes from Oncorhynchus mykiss, assembly GCF_057628025.1. Classification (NCBI taxonomy): domain Eukaryota; kingdom Metazoa; phylum Chordata; class Actinopteri; order Salmoniformes; family Salmonidae; genus Oncorhynchus; species Oncorhynchus mykiss. Next base: position 15,522,739 of record NC_143039.1, read on the forward strand.
CGATCGAATTCCTGCTATCGCTCAAAGTCACGATCGAATTCCTGCTATCGCTCAAAGTCACGATCGAATTCCTGCTATCGCTCAAAGTCACGATCGAATTCCTGCTATCGCTCAAAGTCACGATCGAATTCCTGCTATCGCTCAAAGTCACGATCGAATTCCTGCTTTCGCTCAAAGTCACGATCAAATTCCTGCTTTCGCTCAAAGTCACGATTGAATTCCTGCTTTCGCTCAAAGTCACGATCGAATTCCTGCTTTCGCTCAAAGTCACGATCGAATTCCTGCTATCGCTCAAAGTCACGATCGAATTCCTGCTATCGCTCAAAGTCACGATCGAATTCCTGCTTTCGCTCAAAGTCACGATCGAATTCCTGCTATCGCTCAAAGTCACGATCGAATTCCTGCTTTCGCTCAGTCACGATCGAATTCCTGCTATCGCTCAAAGTCACGATCGAATTCCTGCTATCGCTCAAAGTCACGATCGAATTCCTGCTATCGCTCAAAGTCACGATCGAATTCCTGCTTTCGCTCAAAGTCACGATCGAATTCCTGCTATCGATCAGTCACCAAGACTATAATAAGTCACCCCCTGTTTGGCCACACCCCTTGGTGATTCTGCAGAAAAGTGATTGGAGGAGCCTGCCACCTCACCTTTTCCTGAGCTCTGATTCGACAACAATCTGTCTCTTCTTCTGGGGCGGTGGAGAGGGCAGCGCTGCTTTAGTATTCTTCACCACCACCTTCTCACGCGTCGTCACCTTGGATACGCTCGCCGTCACCGAGTGTGTCAGTTTCGTCTGCTCGCTCTGCACCGTGGTTACAGCCAGCGAGATCTAAAACACACACACGTGTCAAAGAGCAGGTGTACACACACACAGTGTCAAGGCACAAACACACACAACCTCAGTGTTAGAGTGACTGTTCCCTAGCAATGTTAGAGTGACTGTTCCCTAGCAATGTTAGAGTGACTGTTCCCTAGCAATGTTAGAGTGACTGTCCCCTAGCAATGTTAGAGTGACTGTCCCCTAGCAATGTTAGAGTGACTGTTCCCTAGCAATGTTAGAGTGACTGTTCCCTAGCAATGTTAGAGTGACTGTTCCCTAGCAATGTTAGAGTGACTGTTCCCTAGCAATGTTAGAGTGACTGTTCCCTAGCAATGTTAGAGTGACTGTTCCCTAGCAATGTCAGAGTGACTGTTCCATAGCAATGTCAGAGTGACTGTTCCCTAGCAATGTCAGAGTGACTGTTCCCTAGCAATGTTAGAGTGACTGTCCCCTAGCAATGTTAGAGTGACTGTCCCCTAGCAATGTTAGAGTGACTGTTCCCTAGCAATGTTAGAGTGACTGTCCCCTAGCAATGTTAGAGTGACTGTCCCCTAGCAATGTTAGAGTGACTGTCCCCTAGCAATGTTAGAGTGACTGTACCCTAGCAATGTTAGAGTGACTGTCCCCTAGCAATGTTAGAGTGACTGTTCCCTAGCAATGTTAGAGTGACTGTTCCCTTGCAATGTTAGAGTGACTGTTCCCTAGCAATGTTAGAGTGACTGTCCCCTAGAAATGTTAGAGTGACTGTCCCCTAGCAATGTTAGTGACTGTTCCCTAGCAATGTTAGAGTGACTGTCCCCTAGCAATGTTAGAGTGACTGTCCCCTAGCAATGTTAGAGTGACTGTCCCCTAGCAATGTTAGAGTGACTGTACCCTAGCAATGTTAGAGTGACTGTCCCCTAGCAATGTTAGAGTGACTGTTCCCTAGCAATGTTAGAGTGACTGTTCCCTAGCAATGTTAGAGTGACTGTTCCCTAGCAATGTTAGAGTGACTGTTCCCTAGCAATGTTAGAGTGACTGTCCCCTAGAAATGTTAGAGTGACTGTCCCCTAGCAATGTTAGTGACTGTTCCCTAGCAATGTTAGAGTGACTGTTCCCTAGCAATGTTAGAGTGACTGTCCCCTAGCAATGTTAAGAGTGACTGTTTCCTAACAATGTTAGAGTGACTGTTTCCTAACTAGATGAATGTTAGAGTGACTGTTCCTCAACAATGCTAGTGACTGTTCCCTGCCTATTCCGTAACTCTATGAAAAACATATACGTTTTCAAGTAAAATAGTCACAGGTTTATGGGGTAAACAAACATATTTCAATAAACGTGATGTTGTTCTTTTCTGAGCTAAAAGCCTAAAGTGATGTAATCAGTGCTTGACATGGGCAGGAGTTCGCCGGAGCTGACTACCGGCACCTAAACTGTTCTACTGCTCCTCTTATAGAAT
>NC_143039.1:15535000-15557500 GCF_057628025.1 Oncorhynchus mykiss
GAAGTTCTTAGTCCAGGAAAGATTATTCCCTAGACACCAGGTGTATAAGTTCTGGTGTCCTACAACTGAGAGTGCAATGCAGCTACTCAGTCAGACCAGGATTGACACCCCTGACAACATCATCATCCACACTGGCACAAACGACCTTCATGCCAAAGGTGAAAATGTATCTGGGGCAGTGAGAAGAGTGGCAGAACGGGCACAGGCTATGTTCCCAACAACCAATATAGTTGTGTCCACCCTCCTACCAAGAAAAGACTTCCCAGAAAAGTTGATCGACAAAATAAATCAACAGATCACTGTGGACTGTGCCTCACTGCTCAACGTCAGAACGGCTCACCACCCCACTCTGACATGTCAACACTTATATGATAATATACATCTTGATCAGGACAGTATCAGAACCTTTGCCAAGGACCTAAAAGATGCAACACTTGGCAGGGACCCACACACCCATCACCCCAGCAACAAAGGTCCCACGCCCCACCTTCTGAAACAACAGTACCTCCACCATCCCGAGGAGAAAAGAGCCAGACATGGCTTATTACAGCACAGCTCTACTAGACCAGGCCCAACACAGCACAGCTCTACTAGACCAGGCCCAACACAGCACAGCTCTACTAGACCCGGCCCATCACAACACAGCTCTACTAGACCTGGCCCATCACAACAAAGCTCTACTAGACCTGGCCCATCACAACACAGCTCTACTAGACCTGGCCCATCACAACACAGCTCTACTAGACCTGGCCCATCACAACAAAGCTCTACTAGACCCGGCCCATCACAACACAGCTCTACTAGACCCGGCCCATCACAACACAGCTCTACTAGACCCGGCCCATCACAACGCAGCTCTACTAGACCCGGCCCATCACAACACAGCTCTACTAGACCTGTCCCATCACAACACAGCTCTACTAGACCCAGCCCATCACAACACAGCTCTGACCACTACTCCAGGGTCGGTCAGAACACTGCCCTTCAGGGAAGTAGACCACATGATGCAGTCCACACCATGTATCAATTAGATCGTCAGCCTACATATGCTGAGGTAACCTCTGGCAGAAGACCCCTAGAACAATCAGAGATAGGAGAGGTGCGCCAACTACTGCAACTAATATGCAGACTACTGAGCTAGACAGTCCCTTTAATTCACACACGGGCACGCACGCGCACACACACACACACAAACACACAGGGTTGCAGATTGCACATAACATAAGTACAATGCAATCTTATTCCATTCTTATTCATTTGTTTACAAATATTCCTAAATGTATTGACACCGGTATTATAATAATTATTATATGTAATGGTGTGTGTGTGTGTGTGTGTGTGTGCGCGTGTGTGTGTATGTATGTATGTATGTGTGTATATGTGTATGTGCATGTATGTGTGTATATATATATATATATATATATATATATATATATGTATGTGTATGTGTATATATATGTATATATATATGTATGTATGTATGTGTGTGTGTGTGTATGTATGTGTGTGTGTGTGTGTGTGTGTATGTATGTATGTATGTATGTGTGTATATGTATGTGTATGTATATATGTATGTGTATGTATATATATATGTATATATATATGTATGTGTATGTATATATGTATGTATATGTGTATATATGTATGTATATATATGTATATGTGTATGTGTGTATGTATATATATGTATATATACATATTTTATTTTTTTTGTTTTTTTCGATGTACTTTACTCAAACCAGTGAATATCACTTATTATAAATGAGATCATTAACTATCAGCTCTTGGAATATCCAGGGCCTATACTCTTCACATTTTGGTTATAAAACAACTAATCCAGAATTGATTAAAAACATCAAGGGACAGGACATCATAATCCTACTGGAAACATGGTGTCGTGGAGACATAGATACTCAGTGTCCCTCAGGCTATAGAGAAAGTTTACTACCATCAATCAAACATAAAAATGTTAAACGGGGCCGAGACTCAGGTGGAATCATCATTTGGCATAAGCAGGACTTAGCACTGAATGAAATGAAAAAAGGTACCACTCACATTTGGCTAAAACTTAACAAAGGTACAATCTATTGTGACAATGATGTATACATATGTGCAGCTTATGCTCCTCCTTCAGATTCATCATATTATGATGATCAGTTTTTTGACAATCTCCAGACAGAAATCATTACATTTCAGGCGCAGGGTAAAGTGCTTCTTTGTGGAGATTTCAATGCAAGAACAGGTTCTGAGCCTGACTACACTGATGCGGGAGGTAACCACCACATATTTGGACACCCCTCCTTGTACAGTAGCCCTATTATAAATAATAGAAACAGTCCTGACCAAATACTGAACAAAAATGGAAAAGAGTTAGTACATCTCTGTCGAGCCTTAGGCCTGTACATGCTTAATGGTAGAATCAGAGGGGACTCTTTAGGTCAGTTTACTTACTGCTCAGCTCTTGGGACAAGTGTAGTCGATTATGCCATCACTGACATTGACCCCTCCTCCATTAGTGCATTCACTGTCAGACCACAGACACCATTGTCAGATCACAGTCAGATCAACGTGTTTCTGAAGAAATTAACCGGCAATATTCATTCAAAAAAACAGCCCAATAAACTTTACAACATAAACCAATCGTTCAGATGGGCTCCAAACAGTGCAGAGGCATTCATTGAAACATTGAACTCAAATGAAATGATGAACTCTATACAGTTTTTCAATAACTCACAGTACCAAAACAATAAAGATGGTGTCAATTCAGCTACCCAAAACATCAACTGCATATTCCAAAAAGCAGCATCGAAAGCAAATTTGAGAAAACCAAAGCAATGCAACATCAGAAGCAAAAATCAAAATGTTTCTGACAAATGGTTTGATAATGAATGTAAAACAATTAGAAAACACCTAAGACAAATGTCAAACAAAAAACATAAGCAGCAAAACAACCCAGAGCTACGATATGAATACTTTGAAACTCTGAAACAGTATAAACAAACACTGAAATGCAAGAAATTGAATTATACCAACAAGACACTTGATGAAATTGAAAACGCAATTGACCAAAATCAGTTCTGGGACATGTGGAACAATTTAAGCACAACAAAGCCACAAGAATTAGCCATACAAGATGTAGGAATTTGGAAAACTTACTTTGATAATCTATACAAAAACATACCACAAAAAGACTTAAACCAGAACCAATTAGAAATTAAAGAAAAATTGAACATCCTGGAATCAGTCATTAAAAACAACCAAAATCCATTAGATTACCCAATAACCCAACAAGAACTAAATGAAAAGCTAAAATCTATTAAATCAAAAAAGGCTTGTGGTGTAGACAACATCAGAAATGAAATGCTGAAAAACAGCACACCTGAGTTGCAAAATGCTGTGCTTAAATTGTTCAACATGGTTTTAACTTCTGGCTGCTTCCCTGATGTCTGGAACCAGGGGCTCATCTCCCCTATCCACAAAAGTGGAGACAAATCAGACCCCAATAATTACAGGGGAATTTGCGTCAACAGTAACTTGGGAAAGATTTTCTGTAGCATTTTGAATTCAAGAATTCAAACCTTTCTTCAAGAAAAAAATGTAATAAGTAAATGTCAAATTGGCTTTCTCCCTAACCATCGCACTACTGACCATATATACACCTTACACACACTAATTAATAAACACGTCCACCAAAAAAAAGAGGGCAAAATCTTTGCTTGCTTTATTGACTTTAAAAAAGCATTTGATTCGGTTTGGCACGAAGGGCTATTCTACAAAATTCTACAAAGTGGGCTTGGTGGTAAGGTGTATGACTTAATAAAATGTATGTACACAGAAAATAAGTGTGCAATAAAAATCAAAAACCAAAGAACAGAATTTTTTTCACAATGTCGAGGTGTGAGACAAGGCTGCAATTTGAGTCCAAATCTTTTCAACATTTATATCAATGAATTAGCAGACATGTTGGACCAATCTCCAGCCCCAGGACTCACACTATTTGACACAGAGGTGAAATACCTGCTATATGCTGATGACTTGGTACTTCTATCACCAACCAAAGAAGGTCTTCAACAAAACATTAATATTCTGGAGCAATATTGCCATAATTGGGCCCTGGCAGTAAATTTCCAAAAAACTAAAATCATGATTTTCCAAAAAAAACCCAGATGTCAGAAACAAAAATGTAAATTCACCCTGAACAACACCTTAATTGAACACACAAAAAATTACACCTACCTTGGTCTGACCATATCTGCATCGGGAAACTTTAATATGGCAGTGAAGGCACTCAAAGAAAAAGCCCGCAGAGCAATGTATGCAATAAAAATGAAATTATTCAAAATCAACATCCCAATTAGAATTTGGACTAAAATATTTGACAGTGTAATCCTACCAATAGCACTTTATGGAAGTGAGGTTTGGGGGCCACTCAATAAACTGGATTTTAAAATGTGGGACAAACATCCAATTGAAACCCTACATGCAGAATTCTGTCGGAAAATTCTACAAGTTCAGAGAAATACACCAACTAATGCATGTAGGGCAGAATTGGGCCGTTTTCCAGTAATAATGAAAATACAGAAAAGATCATTAAAATTTTGGCTACATCTAAATTCAAGTCCAAATTCGAGTCTGCAATTTAAAGCACTTCAAGCCCAAGAGCTGAGCCCAGAAACGAGCCCTCTCAGTCAGCTGGTGTTGGACCTCACCAATCAAGCTGACACCAGCACTGCTTCAAAAGAAAGAATTCCAATAAACAAAATCATGAACCAATCAAAGGAATCATACTTACAATACTGGAAAAACGAAACAAAATCCCAAAGCCGACTAAATTGCTATCTGACCCTAAACAGAGAATATGAATTGGCTGATTATCTCTACTCTGTCAGAGATACGAAGCAGAGACAGATCCTTACCAAGTACAGGCTGAGTGACCACCGATTGGCAATAGAAACCGGCAGACATAAAAAGACATGGCTACCCAAAGAAGAGCGTGTATGTGGTCACTGCATGACAGGGGAGGTAGAGACAGAGATGCACTTTCTCCTTTACTGTGATAAATATTCCTCACAAAGAGATTCATTATTCACAGAAATGACTACATATATTCCACATTTTTACAAATTGAACCCAGAGGAAAAACTAAGAATACTCATGGGCGAAGGAGCAATGGCTCCTCTTGCAGCCAAATATGTATTTTCCTGCCATAGCCTGAGGGACACTGAATAATAACATCTGCATAGTAAACAGTAACTTACTTATTATTACTATTATTGTTATTACTATAATTATTAATGTTTACTGTAGACTGTTACCATTTTATTGTATTTATTTTTGTATTATTATTTACTACCATTTTATATTATTATTTGCTATCATTTACAATTTTGTTACAATGTATATTGTATACATTGTTGCTTTGGCAATATTGACACAATGTTTTTCATGCCAATAAAGCAGCTTGAATTTGAATTTGAATTTGAATTTGAATTTGAGAGAGAGAGAGAGAGAGAGAGAGAGACAGAGAGAGAGAGAGAGAGAGAGAGAGAGAGAGAGAGAGAGAGATATAGAGAGAGTGAGACAGAGACAGAGAGAGAGAGAGAGAGAGAGAAATGGAGAGAAATACAAACACAGACAGAGAGAGAGAGAGAGAGAGAGAGAGAGAGAGAGAGAGAGAGAGAGAGAGAGAGAGAGAAAGGGAGAGAAATACAAACACAGACAGAGAGAGAGAGAGAGAGAGAGAGAGAAAGGGAGAGAAATACAAACACAGACAGAGAGAGAGAGAGCTGAAACGGAAGCGATTGACAGATAGTATTTGAACCCAGGTCAGGGTTTGTTGAATATGAATATGCCCTCACATATTATGGTCAGGGACAAAATAGATGTATGACAGACAGGCTAACAGATTGGTCAAACAGTGATATTGGAGTGTCTGTGCTGCCATGGCGACCGTGAGATGTGAGATAGCAGCTGGCTGACAGCTGATGGATGTTAGAGGTGGTTGATTATCACTGGGCTCATGAAGACACCACACTACAACTAGGGTCAAATAATATGATTATAATGGGCCTGGAGAGAGAGAGATATGATTATAATGGGCCTGGAGAGAGAGAGAGACATGATTATAATGGGCCTGGAGAGAGAGAGAGACATGATTATAATGGGCCTGGAGAGAGAGATACATATGATTATAATGGGCCTGGAGAGAGAGAGAGAGAGACATATGATTATAATGGGCCTGGAGAGAGAGAGAGACATATGATTATAATGGGCCTGGGGAGAGAGAGACATATGATTATAATGGGCCTGGAGAGAGAGAGACATATGATTATAATGAGCCTGAAGAGAGAGATATGATTATAATGGGCCTGGAGAGAGAGACATATGATTATAATGGGCCTAGAGAGAGAGAGACATATGATTATAATGGGCCTGGAGAGAGAGACATATGATTATAATGGGCCTGGAGAGAGAGAGAGACATATAATTATAATGGGCCTAGAGAGAGAGAGACATATGATTATAATGGGCCTGAAGAGAGAGACATATGATTATAATGGGCCTGGAGAGAGAGATACATATAATTATAATGGGCCTGGAGAGAGAGAGACATATGATTATAATGGGCCTAGAGAGAGAGAGACATATGATTATAATGGGCCTGAAGAGAGAGACATATGATTATAATGGGCCTGGAGAGAGAGAGAGACATGATTATAATGGGCCTGGAGAGAGAGAGACATATGATTATAATGGGCCTGGAGAGAGAGAGACATATGATTATAATGGGCCTGGAGAGAGAGAGAGACATATGATTATAATGGGCCTGGAGAGAGAGAGACATATGATTATAATGGGCCTAGAGAGAGAGAGACATATGATTATAATGGGCCTGAAGAGAGAGACATATGATTATAATGGGCCTGGAGAGAGAGATACATATAATTATAATGGAATTATAATGGGCCTGGAGAGAGAGAGAGAGACATGTGATTATAATGGGCCTGAAGAGAGAGACATATGATTATAATGGGCCTGGAGAGAGAGAGAGACATATGATTATAATGGGCCTGGAGAGAGAGAGACATATGATTATAATGGGCCTAGAGAGAGAGAGACATATGATTATAATGGGCCTGGAGAGAGAGAGAGACATATGATTATAATGGGCCTGGAGAGAGAGACATGTTTATAATGGGCCTGGAGAGAGAGAGAGACATTATTATAATGGGCCTGGAGAGAGAGACATGTTTATAATGGGCCTGGAGAGAGAGACATGTTTATAATGGGCCTGGAGAGAGAGACAGAAAGCGGAAAACAGATAGTTGGAAAGAGAAAAGAAAAGGAGAAATATAAAGAGCACAGAGAAAATGGTTGAGCTGGAGAGAAAGAGAGACAGAGAAAATGGTTGAGCTGGAGAGAAAGAGAGACAGAGAAAATGGTTGAGCTGGAGAGAAAGAGAGACAGAGAAAATGGTTGAGCTGGAGAGAGAGACAGAGAAAATTGTTGAGCTGGAGAGAAAGAGAGACAGAGACAGTGGTTGAACTGGAGAGAAAGAGAGACAGAGAAAGTGGTTGAGCTGGAGAGAAAGAGAGACAGAGAAAGTGGTTGAGCTGGAGAGAAAGAGAGACAGAGAAAGTGGTTGAGCTGTAGAGAAAGACAGACAGAGACAGATGAAGCGGAAGTGACTGACAGATAAAGGGGTAGTGAGAGATAGAAAGAGAAAGACACATCTGTAGAGAGGTCAGGTACCTGTGAGCTGCTCCTATCCAGGCTCTGCACCAGTTTGTCCCAGCGTTGGGCGAAGCTCTCCAGCCTGGCTTCCAGCTTATGAGCCACCTCTTTGTTCTTCACTGAGGAGACGAGGTCCTGACACAGAGAACACAGCTTGTCCATGGTCGGTCTCTTCATCTCCAGGTCACCCTTCACCGTCTGAGGCACGCACGCACGCACACACACACACACACACACACACACACACACACACACACACACACACACACACACACACACACACACACACACACACACACACACACACACACACACACACACACACACACACACACACACACACACACACACACACACACTTATTGATCTGTTCTGTTGAACCTTTATTAAGGGAACCTGGTTGGTGGACATAATCGAAAGTTTCCACCTAAAGTTCTGAAAGGAGAGCTGTCACTAACCACTAACCTCCAGAAGTCATTGGCTAAGGGAGCTGCCACTTACCACAAGTTTACTGAGATCATTGGCTCAGGTTTGTCTAAGACCCGCCCTCACTGCTAGCTTCCTAAGGTGATTGGATAAAGTAGCTGTTACTCACCGCTAGTCTTCTCAGGTTGGCCACCATGTCACTCTGCTCCTTGATGCCACTGCTCTGGATGGACAGAACCAACTTCTCCTTCTGAGTCAACCATGAGTCAAACGAACACTGCAGAGAGAGAGATACAAAGACAGACAGAGAGAAAGAAAGAAAGAGACAGAGAGAGAGAAAGGAGGAGAGATGAGGTGAATAAGGGCAGATAGGTGAAGGGAGAGGTGCTGTTGTAATTCCTCAAACTTGTATCCAGCAATTCCACCCTGTTCAAGGTGATCTGACCTCTGATCTGACATCATCAGAGAGGTTAAAGCCACATGGTGGGAAACCTGACCGCTCTGCAAGATTGATCTCAGAGAGGTAAGCACGGTGGATTCCATCAGACATTAAGAAGAGTCTGAACCTCTGAACATAGAAGAACCTCAGTCTGTTCCAGAGGCCTGTGTGTAGTCTCCCTTTGGCCAGATAGGTCTGACTCACAACACTAGCCTGTTAGCTCTCTACACAACACTAGCCTGTTAGCTCTCTAGCCTGTTAGCTCTCTACACAACACTAGCCTGTTAGCTCTCTAGCCTGTTAGCTCTCTACACAACACTAGCCTGTTAGCTCTCTACACAACACTAGCCTGTTAGCTCTCTACACAACAATAGCCTGTTAGTTCTCTACACAACAATAGCCTGTTAGCTCTCTACACAACACTAGCCTGTTAGCTCTCTACACAACAATAGCCTGTTAGCTCTCTACACAACACTAGCCTGTTAGCTCTCTAGCCTGTTAGCTCTCTACACAACACTAGCCTGTTAGCTCTCTACACAACAATAGCCTGTTAGCTCTCTACACAAAACTAGCCTGTTAGCTCTCTACACAACAATAGCCTGTGAGCTCTCTACCCAACACTAGCCTGTTAGCTCTCTACACAACACTAGCCTGTTAGCTCTCTACACAACAATAGCCTGTTAGCTCTCTACACAACACTAGCCTGTTAGCTCTCTAGCCTGTTAGCTCTCTACACAACAATAGCCTGTGAGCTCTCTACACAACAGTAGCCTGTTAGCTCTCTACACAACTCTAGCCTGTTAGCTCTCTACAGAACACTAGCATGTTAGCTCTCTACGGACAAAACATGGCCGCCCGTCCACACACTGTCTGAACATTACCTTGAACGGAGATGTCTTGTGCCATGATAGCTTATAGACAGTAGTAGGCAAATGAAGGGCCAAAGTTCCAATATAAAGACGTTGGAATAACATCTCTAGGGTCTATTGTTGGCAATAGATGGTGTTCTATTCTGTGTCTAGGCCGTTACCTGTTCCTCAGTGAAGTGTTGCCACTGGAGCAGCATCTCCTGTAGCAGAACCCAATGCTCCTCTGTCCACTTACAGATGGCTGCCCACCGGTCTCCCAGGTGCTGAAAGGAAGAACACGCGCGTTAGAAAAGAGGGCTTGTTTTTTTTTCGTGGTCCTTGGAAGCAGCACCTTAAGAGATTCCAGATAGAGCAGATACAGAATGGAACCCGGTGTTACTCTCAGCATCACGTACAGTACAGCTCCTTTCAACAAGACATTCTACTTGGGTTTAACTCCACTGGCCACCTCTCCACCCGGTTTCTACAGGCGTTCTGATGCTTGATGACCAGTATCTACCTCCATCTGGGAAAAGAAAGTCCTCTCATCCCAGCCTGCAGTAACACCATCACATGGCTCTGTGTGTTCCCTATTGCAGTAACAGTCACCATGCAGGAAGAGCTCCATCAGGTACATGCTATTAAAACCACATCCCCCTCACTTTAATTCCTGGGGGGATTTTTACTGTCATTGTAACAGAAAGTAATAAGCAAAGAGCCCAGGTGCCCAAAACGACCCTAAAACAGAGCCCCGGAGACGCGTGATAAAGAAGACAGTGACAGGTCACTATGGCAACTGGTTATTGAGTCTGTCTTGTCAATAGAAGACATGTAAAGCCTTTCAGAAGGTATATTTGTCTTTCTTCTGTTTCTTATAGCAGCAGTTAAAACAGGTTTGGTTGTTTTGTACCATGTCGTATCACTCCATCTTTCTAAACACTAAACAACAAAAACCAATCTGCATTAGACTGTATCTCTATTATGATTCATACTCACAAGACTACGGCATCTTCTCCCATTATCTCCTAACAACCACATACAAGAGACGAATAAACTAACTAACAAAGCAATTTCCCTTTTTCTCTTCCTTCCACCTCTCTCTCTCTCTTCCACTCCACCTGCCTCCCCCACTCTCTCTCTCTCTCTCCCCCACTTCTCTCTCTCTATCTCTCTCTCTTTCTCCCTCCTCCCTTCTCTGTCTCTCTGTCTCTCTCTCTTCCGCTCCCCCTGCCTCCCCCACTCTCGCTCTCTCCCCCACTTCGCTCTCTCTATCTCTCTCTCTTTCTCCCTCCTCCCTTCTCTGTCTCTCTGTCTCTCTCTCTTCCGCTCCACCTGCCTCCCCCACTTTCGCTCTCTCCCCCACTTCGCTCTCTCTATCTCTCTCTCTTTCTCCCTCCTCCCTTCTCTGTCTCTCTGTCTCTCTCTCTTCCGCTCCACCTGCCTCCCCCACTTTCGCTCTCTCCCCCACTTCTCTCTCTCTCTCTGTCTCTCTCTCTCTCCCTCCTCCCTTCTCTGTCTCTCTCTGTCTCTCTCTCCTCTCTTCTCCTCTCTCTCTCTCTCATCCAATAGACAGAGCAGAGCAGAATCCTGAGTTCCTGGACCGATAACTGCTAGACATGGTTAATCACCAGAGAACACTCATTATTTACCATCCAATCTATTTACACACAAATACTACGTTCTACCCGAATGGGTTTCTCTTCTCTCTTCCACTAAGGGAGAACATCAGCCGACAGTGTATTTCACAGTGTACTAGACAGTGTATTTGACAGTGTATTTGACAGTGTACTAGATCGTGTACTAGATAGTGTATTAGACATTGTACTAGACAGTGTATTAGACAGTGTGTGTGTGTGTGTGTGTGTGTGTGTGTGTGTGTGTGTGTGTGTGTGTGTGTGTGTGTGTGTGTGTGTGTGTGCGTGCGTGTGTGTCCTGCCTGTCTCACCTGTAGTTTCTCCTCCAGGGCAGCGGTGGCGCTGTCTCCACTGTTCTCATCCACCACCACCACCATGTGTGTCAGAGAGTTGACACGCACCTGCTCCAACTCTAGGTCCTCCTGCAACAGCTACAATAGGCATGATAATTGGGTTGAGTCTAGTAGGGACAAAATGGCAGGAAATGGCCCAAAATGGAAGGAAATGGAAAGACACTATCTGAAGTGATCAAATAGTAAATGTTCATGATTATTTCACTAGGATGTGCTGTAATGAACATGACCCTGAAAGGACCCCAGCCCTGCAGGTAGCTAGATAGTAGTTAACCTACTTTGTGTTCCTCTACTTGGTGTTTAACATCCTCCAGGTCTGGCCCCATAGGCTGAGCCCCCATCCGCTTGATCCGCCCCTCTGTCAGCTCCAACCAATCAGTGAGCTGCTTCAACTGCTGGTGCTGAAGGTCCATCAACACCTCGTGGAGTCTGGGGGAGGAGGATGAGAGGAAAGAGGAGAGGAGAGGAGAGGAGAGGAGAGGGAGGAGGAGAGAGGGAGGAGAGGAAAGAAGGAGAGAAAAGAGGGGGTAGGAGAGAGGAAGGAGAGGAGGAGAGGAGAAGGGAGGGAGGAGGAGAGGAGTAGAGGAGAAGAGAAGAGAGGGAGGGAGGAGAGGAGAGGAGAGGAGAAGAAGAGAGGGAGGAGAGGGGGAGTGGAGAAGGGAGGGAGGAGGAGAGGAGGAGAGTAGAGAAGAGGAGAAGAGAGAGAGGGGGAGAGGAGAAGAGTAGAGTAGAGTAGAGGAGAAGGGCGGGAGGATGAGAGGAGAAGAGAAGAGAAGAGGAGAGAAGGGGGAGGAGGAGAGACTGAGCAAAGAGGGCAGGGGGCTGTTGAGTACAGCTAGATCCTAGTTAGACACCTCACAGAGAGCTGCAGCTCAGGTCTATTCAAAACATAATATTACCTTCAAGGACATAGATACATATTTCTCACCCAGAGAGACATGCTGGATTTGTTTGTGTGTGTTTGTGCGTGTATGTGTGTGTGTGTGTGCTTGTGCTTGTGTGGGTGCGTGCAAATGTATGTGTGTGTATGTGTGTGTGTGTGGGTGGTGCACAAGTCTGTGTGTGTGTGTTCACAATCGAGAGAATCCTGTCGCACAATCGAGGTCTGCACAACGCATCACCGGGGGCAAACTACCTGCCCTTCAGGACACCTACACCACCCGATGTCACAGGAAGGCCAAAAAGATCATCAAGGACAACAACCACCCGAGCCACTGCCTGTTCACCCCGCTTTCATCCAGAAGGCGAGATCAGTACAGGTGCATCAAAGCTGGGACCGAGAGACTGAAAAACAGCTTCTATCTCAAGGCCATCAGACTGTTAAACAGCCACCACTAACATTGAGTGGCTGCTGCCAACATACTGACTCAAATCTCTGGCCACTTTAGTAATTAAAAATTGGATGTAATAAATGTATCACTAGTCACTTTAAACAATGTAACTTTATATAATGTTTACATACCCTACATTACTCATCTCATACATCTCATACATTACTCATCTCATACTCATTACATCATAAAGTGTACTCTATACCATCTACTGCATCTTGCCTATGCTGCGCGGCCATCGCTCATCCATATATTTATATGTACATATTCTCATTCACCCCTTTACACTTGCCTGTATAAGGTAGTTGTTGTGAAATTGTTAGATTACTTGTTGGATATTACTGCAAGGTCGGAGCTAGAAGCACAAGCATTTCGCTACACTCACATTAACATCTGCTAAACATGTGTATGTGACCAATAAAATTAGATTTGATTTGTGTGTGCCTGCCTGCGTGTCTGTGTACAGTATGGTCAGGGCTGGGTAGGTTACTTTCTGTACAACATTGTAATCCGTAAAGTAACTTTTGGATTAACTTTTTGGCGACGGGGCAGTATTTTCACGTCCGGATGAAATGCATGCCCAAATTCAACTGCCTGCTACTCATCCCCAGAAGATAAGATATGCATATTAGTAGTATATTTGGATAGAAAACACTCTGAAAACTGTTTGAATCATGTCTGTGAGTATAACAGAACTTATGGAGCAGGTGAAACTCTGAGGAAAAACCATTCAGATTTTTTTTTTTTTTTTAGGTCACTCTCTTTTCAATGGGTTTTCATTGGGAATCCAGATTTCTAAGGGACCTTCTTGCAGTTCCTACCGCTTCCACTGGATGTCACCAGTCTTTAGAAATTGTTTGAGGTTTTTCCTTTGTGTAATGAAGAAGTACTTAAAAAAAATACCTAAAGTTGTATTACAAAAGTAGTTTGAAATGTTTTGGCAAAGTTTACAGGTAACTTTTGAGATATTTTGTAGTCACGTTGCACAAGTTGGAACCGGTGTTTTTCTGGATCAAACGTGCCAAATAAATGGACATTTTGGACATATATCGACGGAATTAATCGAACAAAAGGACCATTTGTGATGTTTATGGGACATATTGGAGTGCCAACAGAAGAAGTTCGTCAAAGGTAAGGCATGATTTATATTTTTTATTTCTGCGTTTTGTGTCGCGCCTGCAAGGTTGAAATATGCTTCTCTCTCTTTGTTTATGGATGTGCTATCCTCAGAAAATAGCATCGTTTGCTTTCGCCGAAAAGCCTTTTTGAAATCTGACATGTTGGCTGGATTCACAACACGTATAGCTTTAATTTGGTATCTTTACATGTGTGATTTCATGAAAGTTAGATTTTTATAGTAATTTAGTTGAATTTAGCGCTGCATTCTCTCTGGCTTTTGGCCAGGTGGGACGCTAGAGAGGTTAACCAAACTCAGTAACGTAATCTGATTACATTCAGTTACTTTTAGATTACTTTCCCCTTAAGAGGCATTACAAGAGGACAAATAATTTATATTATCAATTGAACAACATCTACTGCAGGATAAATCAATGTTACATTTGACATAGCTGGCCATATATGGATGTTACATTTTACCTAAATGGGCTTCTTCTAACCCATCGCTTTCTACTACAGATAATAATACCATTAGGCTGTATCTTTACATTAAACACCAGAGTGTGTCAGATTTCCAGTCGTTCCAATTCATTAAATACCCCTTGATCTTCAAGAAGAGGACTGGGAGATGTAACAACAACACCACGGGGGAGTTGAGAAGAGGACTGGGAGATGTAACAACAACACCCCGGGGGAGTTGAGAAGATGACTGGGAGATGTAACAACAACACCACGGGGGAGTTGAGAAGAGGACTGGGAGATGTAACAACAACACCCCGGGGGAGTTGAGAAGATGACTGGGAGATGTAACAACAACACCACGGGGGAGTTGAGAAGAGGACTGGGAGATGTAACAACAACACCACAGGGGAGTTGAGAAGAGGACTGGGAAATGTAACAACAATACCACGGGGGAGTTGAGAAGATGACTGGGAGATGTAACAACAACACCACAGGGGAGTTGAGAAGAGGACTGGGAGATGTAACAACAACACCACGGGGGAGTTGAGAAGATGACTGGGAGATGTAACAACAACACCACGGGGGAGTTGAGAAGAGGACTGGGAGATGTAACAACAACACCACGGGGGAGTTGAGAAGATGACTGGGAGATGTAACAATATCCACAACCTCCACAACATCTACAGCCATCCACAGCCTCCAAAACATCCACAGCCATCCATAATATCCACAACATCCACAACCATCCATAATATCCACAACATCCACAGCCATCCATAATATCCACAACATCCACAACCATCCATAATATCCACAACATCCACAGCCATCCATAATATCCACAACATCCACAACCATCCATAATATCCAAAACATCCACAGCCATCCATAATATCCACAACATCCACAGCCATCCATAATATCCACAACATCCACAACCATCCATAATATCCACAACATCCACAGCCATCCATAATATCCACAACATCCACAGCCATCCATAATATCCACAACATCCACAGCCATCCATAATATCCACAACATCCACAGCCATCCATAATATCCACAACATCTACAGCCATCCATAATATCCACAACATCCACAGCCATCCATAATATCCACAACATCTACAGCCATCCATAATATCCACAACATCCACAACCATCCATAATATCCACAACATCCACAGCCATCCATAATATCCACAACATCCACAACCATCCATAATATCCACAACATCCACAGCCATCCATAATATCCACAACATCCACAGCCATCCATAATATCCACAACATCCACAGCCATCCATAATATCCACAACATCCACAACCATCCATAATATCCACAACATCCACAACCTCCACATTCTCCACAGCCTCCAAAACATCCACAGCCATCCATAATATCCACAGCCATCCACAGCCATCCATCATATCCACAGCCATCCACAGCCATCCATAATATCCACAAACATCCTTTTTGAATATAAAAGTAATCTGAGAAGTTATCATCTAGTTTTTACAAAAGTATCTGCAATCCGATTACAATATTTTAGTTAGTAGCGAAACGGATTACAGTTACTGGTTTCTATTAATCTGATACATGTAATCTGTTACTCCCCAACCCTGTGTATGTGTGGAGTCATTATGGAGGGATCAGGCGTTAGGAAGTGTATGTGTGGAGTCATTATGGAGGGATCAGGCGTTAGGAAGTGTATGTGTGGAGTCATTATGGAGGGATCAGGCGTTAGGAAGTGTATGTGTGGAGTCATTATGGAGGGATCAGGCGTTAGGAAGTGTATGTGTGGAGTCATTATGGAGGGATCAGGCGTTAGGAAGTGTATGTGTGGAGTCATTATGGAGGGATCAGGCGTTAGGAAGTGTATGTGTGGAGTCATTATGGAGGGATCAGGCGTTAGGAAGTGTATGTGTGGAGTCATTATGGAGGGATCAGGCGTTAGGAAGTGTATGTGTGGAGTCATTATGGAGGGATCAGGCGTTAGGAAGTGTATGTGTGGAGTCATTATGGAGGGATCAGGCGTTAGGAAGTGTATGTGTGGAGTCATTATGGAGGGATCAGGCGTTAGGAAGTGTATGTGTGGAGTCATTATGGAGGGATCAGGCGTTAGGAAGTGTATGTGTGGAGTCATTATGGAGGGATCAGGCGTTAGGAAGTGTATGTGTGGAGTCATTATGGAGGGATCAGGCGTTAGGAAGTGTATGTGTGGAGTCATTATGGAGGGATCAGGCGTTAGGAAGTGTATGTGTGGAGTCATTATGGAGGGATCAGGCGTTAGGAAGTGTATGTGTGGAGTCATTATGGAGGGATCAGGCGTTAGGAAGTGTATGTGTGGAGTCATTATGGAGGGATCAGGCGTTAGGAAGTGTATGTGTGGAGTCATTATGGAGGGATCAGGCGTTAGGAAGTGTATGTGTGGAGTCATTATGGAGGGATCAGGCGTTAGGAAGTGTATGTGTGGAGTCATTATGGAGGGATCAGGCGTTAGGAAGTGTATGTGTGGAGTCATTATGGAGGGATCAGGCGTTAGGAAGTGTATGTGTGGAGTCATTATGGAGGGATCAGGCGTTAGGAAGTGTATGTGTGGAGTCATTATGGAGGGATCAGGCGTTAGGAAGTGTATGTGTGGAGTCATTATGGAGGGATCAGGCGTTAGGAAGTGTATGTGTGGAGTCATTATGGAGGGATCAGGCGTTAGGAAGTGTATGTGTGGAGTCATTATGGAGGGATCAGGCGTTAGGAAGTGTATGTGTGGAGTCATTATGGAGGGATCAGGCGTTAGGAAGTGTATGTGTGGAGTCATTATGGAGGGATCAGGCGTTAGGAAGTGTATGTGTGGAGTCATTATGGAGGGATCAGGCGTTAGGAAGTGTATGTGTGGAGTCATTATGGAGGGATCAGGCGTTAGGAAGTGTATGTGTGGAGTCATTATGGAGGGATCAGGCGTTAGGAAGTGTATGTGTGGAGTCATTATGGAGGGATCAGGCGTTAGGAAGTGTATGTGTGGAGTCATTATGGAGGGATCAGGCGTTAGGAAGTGTATGTGTGGAGTCATTATGGAGGGATCAGGCGTTAGGAAGTGTATGTGTGGAGTCATTATGGAGGGATCAGGCGTTAGGAAGTGTATGTGTGGAGTCATTATGGAGGGATCAGGCGTTAGGAAGTGTATGTGTGGAGTCATTATGGAGGGATCAGGCGTTAGGAAGTGTATGTGTGGAGTCATTATGGAGGGATCAGGCGTTAGGAAGTGTATGTGTGTAGTCATTATGGAGGGATCAGGCGTTAGGAAGTGTATGTGTGTAGTCATTATGGAGGGATCAGGCGTTAGGAAGTGTATGTGTGGAGTCATTATGGAGGGATCAGGCGTTAGGAAGTGTATGTGTGGAGTCATTATGGAGGTATCAGGCGTTAGGAAGTGTATGTGTGGAGTCATTATGGAGGGATCAGGCGTTAGGAAGTGTATGTGTGGAGTCATTATGGAGGGATCAGGCGTTAGGAAGTGTATGTGTGGAGTCATTATGGAGGGATCAGGCGTTAGGAAGTGTATGTGTGGAGTCATTATGGAGGGATCAGGCGTTAGGAAGTGTATGTGTGGAGTCATTATGGAGGGATCAGGCGTTAGGAAGTGTATGTGTGGAGTCATTATGGAGGGATCAGGCGTTAGGAAGTGTATGTGTGGAGTCATTATGGAGGGATCAGGCGTTAGGAAGTGTATGTGTGGAGTCATTATGGAGGGATCAGGCGTTAGGAAGTGTATGTGTGGAGTCATTATGGAGGGATCAGGCGTTAGGAAGTGTATGTGTGGAGTCATTATGGAGGGATCAGGCGTTAGGAAGTGTATGTGTGGAGTCATTATGGAGGGATCAGGCGTTAGGAAGTGTATGTGTGGAGTCATTATGGAGGGATCAGGCGTTAGGAAGTGTATGTGTGGAGTCATTATGGAGGGATCAGGCGTTAGGAAGTGTATGTGTGGAGTCATTATGGAGGGATCAGGCGTTAGGAAGTGTATGTGTGGAGTCATTATGGAGGGTACAGGCGTTAGTAAGTGTATGTGTGGAGTCATTATGGAGGGATCAGGCGTTAGGAAGTGTATGTGTGGAGTCATTATGGAGGGATCAGGCGTTAGGAAGTGTATGTGTGTAGTCATTATGGAGGGATCAGGCGTTAGGAAGTGTATGTGTGTAGTCATTATGGAGGGATCAGGCGTTAGGAAGTGTATGTGTGGAGTCATTATGGAGGGATCAGGCGTTAGGAAGTGTATGTGTGGAGTCATTATGGAGGGATCAGGCGTTAGGAAGTGTATGTGTGGAGTCATTATGGAGGGATCAGGCGTTAGGAAGTGTATGTGTGGAGTCATTATGGAGGGATCAGGCGTTAGGAAGTGTATGTGTGGAGTCATTATGGAGGGATCAGGCGTTAGGAAGTGTATGTGTGGAGTCATTATGGAGGGATCAGGCGTTAGGAAGTGTATGTGTGGAGTCATTATGGAGGGATCAGGCGTTAGGAAGTGTATGTGTGGAGTCATTATGGAGGGATCAGGCGTTAGGAAGTGTATGTGTGGAGTCATTATGGAGGGATCAGGCGTTAGGAAGTGTATGTGTGGAGTCATTATGGAGGGATCAGGCGTTAGGAAGTGTATGTGTGGAGTCATTATGGAGGGGTCAGGCGTTAGGAAGTGTATGTGTGGAGTCATTATGGAGGGATCAGGCGTTAGGAAGTGTATGTGTGGAGTCATTATGGAGGGATCAGGCGTTAGGAAGTGTATGTGTGGAGTCATTATGGAGGGATCAGGCGTTAGGAAGTGTATGTGTGGAGTCATTATGGAGGGATCAGGCATTAGGAAGTGTATGTGTGGAGTCATTATGGAGGGATCAGGCGTTAGGAAGTGTATGTGTGGAGTCATTATGGAGGGATCAGGCGTTAGGAAGTGTATGTGTGGAGTCATTATGGAGGGATCAGGCGTTAGGAAGTGTATGTGTGGAGTCATTATGGAGGGATCAGGCGTTAGGAAGTGTATGTGTGGAGTCATTATGGAGGGATCAGGCGTTAGGAAGTGTATGTGTGTAGTCATTATGGAGGGATCAGGCGTTAGGAAGTGTATGTGTGGAGTCATTATGGAGGGATCAGGCGTTAGGAAGTGTATGTGTGGAGTCATTATGGAGGGATCAGGCGTTAGGAAGTGTATGTGTGGAGTCATTATGGAGGGATCAGGCGTTAGGAAGTGTATGTGTGGAGTCATTATGGAGGGATCAGGCGTTAGGAAGTGTATGTGTGGAGTCATTATGGAGGGATCAGGCGTTAGGAAGTGTATGTGTGGAGTCATTATGGAGGGATCAGGCGTTAGGAAGTGTATGTGTGGAGTCATTATGGAGGGATCAGGCGTTAGGAAGTGTATGTGTGGAGTCATTATGGAGGGATCAGGCGTTAGGAAGTGTATGTGTGGAGTCATTATGGAGGGATCAGGCGTTAGGAAGTGTATGTGTGGAGTCATTATGGAGGGATCAGGCGTTAGGAAGTGTATGTGTGGAGTCATTATGGAGGGATCAGGCGTTAGGAAGTGTATGTGTGGAGTCATTATGGAGGGATCAGGCGTTAGGAAGTGTATGTGTGGAGTCATTATGGAGGGATCAGGCGTTAGGAAGTGTATGTGTGGAGTCATTATGGAGGGATCAGGCGTTAGGAAGTGTATGTGTGGAGTCATTATGGAGGGATCAGGCATTAGGAAGTGTATGTGTGGAGTCATTATGGAGGGATCAGGCGTTAGGAAGTGTATGTGTGGAGTCATTATGGAGGGATCAGGCGTTAGGAAGTGTATGTGTGGAGTCATTATGGAGGGATCAGGCGTTAGGAAGTGTATGTGTGGAGTCATTATGGAGGGATCAGGCGTTAGGAAGTGTATGTGTGGAGTCATTATGGAGGGATCAGGCGTTAGGAAGTGTATGTGTGGAGTCATTATGGAGGGATCAGGCGTTAGGAAGTGTATGTGTGGAGTCATTATGGAGGGATCAGGCGTTAGGAAGTGTATGTGTGGAGTCATTATGGAGGGATCAGGCGTTAGGAAGTGTATGTGTGTAGTCATTATGGAGGGATCAGGCGTTAGGAAGTGTATGTGTGGAGTCATTATGGAGGGATCAGGCGTTAGGAAGTGTATGTGTGGAGTCATTATGGAGGGATCAGGCGTTAGGAAGTGTATGTGTGGAGTCATTATGGAGGGATCAGGCGTTAGGAAGTGTATGTGTGGAGTCATTATGGAGGGATCAGGCGTTAGGAAGTGTATGTGTGTAGTCATTATGGAGGGATCAGGCGTTAGGAAGTGTATGTGTGGAGTCATTATGGAGGGATCAGGCGTTAGGAAGTGTATGTGTGGAGTCATTATGGAGGGATCAGGCGTTAGGAAGTGTATGTGTGGAGTCATTATGGAGGGATCAGGCGTTAGGAAGTGTATGTGTGGAGTCATTATGGAGGGATCAGGCGTTAGGAAGTGTATGTGTGGAGTCATTATGGAGGGATCAGGCGTTAGGAAGTGTATGTGTGTAGTCATTATGGAGGGATCAGGCGTTAGGAAGTGTATGTGTGGAGTCATTATGGAGGGATCAGGCGTTAGGAAGTGTATGTGTGTAGTCATTATGGAGGGATCAGGCGTTAGGAAGTGTATGTGTGTAGTCATTATGGAGGGATCAGGCGTTAGGAAGTGTATGTGTGGAGTCATTATGGAGGGATCAGGCGTTAGGAAGTGTATGTGTGGAGTCATTATGGAGGGATCAGGCGTTAGGAAGTGTATGTGTGGAGTCATTATGGAGGGATCAGGCGTTAGGAAGTGTATGTGTGGAGTCATTATGGAGGGATCAGGCGTTAGGAAGTGTATGTGTGGAGTCATTATGGAGGGATCAGGCGTTAGGAAGTGTATGTGTGGAGTCATTATGGAGGGATCAGGCGTTAGGAAGTGTATGTGTGGAGTCATTATGGAGGGATCAGGCGTTAGGAAGTGTATGTGTGGAGTCATTATGGAGGGATCAGGCGTTAGGAAGTGTATGTGTGGAGTCATTATGGAGGGATCAGGCGTTAGGAAGTGTATGTGTGGAGTCATTATGGAGGGATCAGGCGTTAGGAAGTGTATGTGTGGAGTCATTATGGAGGGATCAGGCGTTAGGAAGTGTATGTGTGGAGTCATTATGGAGGGATCAGGCGTTAGGAAGTGTATGTGTGGAGTCATTATGGAGGGATCAGGCGTTAGGAAGTGTATGTGTGGAGTCATTATGGAGGGATCAGGCGTTAGGAAGTGTATGTGTGGAGTCATTATGGAGGGATCAGGCGTTAGGAAGTGTATGTGTGGAGTCATTATGGAGGGATCAGGCGTTAGGAAGTGTATGTGTGGAGTCATTATGGAGGGATCAGGCGTTAGGAGGTGTATGTGTGGAGTCATTATGGAGGGATCAGGCGTTAGGAAGTGTATGTGTGGAGTCATTATGGAGGGATCAGGCGTTAGGAAGTGTATGTGTGGAGTCATTATGGAGGGATCAGGCGTTAGGAAGTGTATGTGTGGAGTCATTATGGAGGGATCAGGCGTTAGGAAGTGTATGTGTGGAGTCATTATGGAGGGATCAGGCGTTAAGAAGTGTATGTGTGGAGTCATTATGGAGGGATCAGGCGTTAGGAAGTGTATGTGTGGAGTCATTATGGAGGGATCAGGCGTTAGGAAGTGTATGTGTGGAGTCATTATGGAGGGATCAGGCGTTAGGAAGTGTATGTGTGGAGTCATTATGGAGGGATCAGGCGTTAGGAAGTGTATGTGTGGAGTCATTATGGAGGGATCAGGCGTTAGGAAGTGTATGTGTGGAGTCATTATGGAGGGATCAGGCGTTAGGAAGTGTATGTGTGGAGTCATTATGGAGGGATCAGGCGTTAGGAAGTGTATGTGTGGAGTCATTATGGAGGGATCAGGCGTTAGGAAGTGTATGTGTGGAGTCATTATGGAGGGATCAGGCGTTAGGAGGTGTATGTGTGGAGTCATTATGGAGGGATCAGGCGTTAGGAAGTGTATGTGTGGAGTCATTATGGAGGGATCAGGCGTTAGGAAGTGTATGTGTGGAGTCATTATGGAGGGATCAGGCGTTAGGAAGTGTATGTGTGGAGTCATT
>NC_143039.1:15562500-15567500 GCF_057628025.1 Oncorhynchus mykiss
GGAGGTGTCCCTACCTCGTGTGTTATATGGTATATATCCCCTCGGAGGTGTCCCTACCTCGTGTGTTATATGGTATATATCCCCTCGGGGGTGTCCCTACCTCGTGTGTTATATGGTATATATCCCCTCGGGGGTGTCCCTACCTCGTGTGTTATATGGTATAGATCCCCTCGGAGGTGTCCCTACCTCGTGTGTTATATGGTATAGATCCCCTCGGAGGTGTCCCTACCTCGTGTGTTATATGGTATAGATCCCCTCGGAGGTGTCCCTACCTCGTGTGTTATATGGTATAGATCCCCTCGGAGGTGTCCCTACCTCGTGTGTTATATGGTATAGATCCCCTCGGAGGTGTCCCTACCTCGTGTGTTATATGGTATAGATCCCCTCGGAGGTGTCCCTACCTCGTGTGTTATATGGTATAGATCCCCTCGGAGGTGTCCCTACCTCGTGTGTTATATGGTATAGATCCCCTCGGAGGTGTCCCTACCTCGTGTGTTATATGGTATAGATCCCCTCGGAGGTGTCCCTACCTCGTGTGTTATATGGTATAGATCCCCTCGGAGGTGTCCCTACCTCGTGTGTTATATGGTATAGATCCCCTCGGAGGTGTCCCTACCTCGTGTGTTATATGGTATATATCCCCTCGGAGGTGTCCCTACCTCGTGTGTTATATGGTATAGATCCCCTCGGAGGTGTCCCTACCTCGTGTGTTATATGGTATAGATCCCCTCGGAGGTGTCCCTACCTCGTGTGTTATATGGTATATATCCCCTCGGGGGTGTCCCTACCTCGTGTGTTATATGGTATATATCCCCTCGGAGGTGTCCCTACCTCGTGTGTTATATGGTATATATCCCCTCGGAGGTGTCCCTACCTCGTGTGTTATATGGTATAGATCCCCTCGGGGGTGTCCCTACCTCGTGTGTTATATGGTATAGATCCCCTCGGGGGTGTCCCTACCTCGTGTGTTATATGGTATAGATCCCCTCGGGGGTGTCCCTACCTCGTGTGTTATATGGTATAGATCCCCTCGGGGTGTCCCTACCTCGTGTGTTATATGGTATATATCCCCTCGGGGGTGTCCCTACCTCGTGTGTTATATGGTATATATCCCCTCGGAGGTGTCCCTACCTCGTGTGTTATATGGTATATATCCCCTCGGAGGTGTCCCTACCTCGTGTGTTATATGGTATATATCCCCTCGGAGGTGTCCCTACCTCGTGTGTTATATGGTATAGATCCCCTCGGGGGTGTCCCTACCTCGTGTGTTATATGGTATATATCCCCTCGGGGGTGTCCCTACCTCGTGTGTTATATGGTATATATCCCCTCGGGGGTGTCCCTACCTCGTGTGTTATATGGTATATATCCCCTCGGGGGTGTCCCTACCTCGTGTGTTATATGGTATATATCCCCTCGGGGGTGTCCCTACCTCGTGTGTTATATGGTATAGATCCCCTCGGAGGTGTCCCTACCTCGTGTGTTATATGGTATATATCCCCTCGGAGGTGTCCCTACCTCGTGTGTTATATGGTATATATCCCCTCGGGGGTGTCCCTACCTCGTGTGTTATATGGTATATATCCCCTCGGAGGTGTCCCTACCTCGTGTGCTATATGGTATATATCCCCTCGGGGGTGTCCCTACCTCGTGTGTTATATGGTATATATCCCCTCGGGGGTGTCCCTACCTCGTGTGTTATATGGTATATATCCCCTCGGAGGTGTCCCTACCTCGTGTGTTATATGGTATAGATCCCCTCGGAGGTGTCCCTACCTCGTGTGTTATATGGTATATATCCCCTCGGGGGTGTCCCTACCTCGTGTGTTATATGGTATATATCCCCTCGGGGGTGTCCCTACCTCGTGTGTTATATGGTATATATCCCCTCGGAGGTGTCCCTACCTCGTGTGTTATATGGTATATATCCCCTCGGGGGTGTCCCTACCTCGTGTGTTATATGGTATATATCCCCTCGGAGGTGTCCCTACCTCGTGTGTTATATGGTATATATCCCCTCGGAGGTGTCCCTACCTCGTGTGTTATATGGTATATATCCCCTCGGAGGTGTCCCTACCTCGTGTGTTATATGGTATAGATCCCCTCGGGGGTGTCCCTACCTCGTGTGTTATATGGTATATATCCCCTCGGAGGTGTCCCTACCTCGTGTGTTATATGGTATATATCCCCTCGGAGGTGTCCCTACCTCGTGTGTTATATGGTATATATCCCCTCGGAGGTGTCCCTACCTCGTGTGTTATATGGTATATATCCCCTCGGAGGTGTCCCTACCTCGTGTGTTATATGGTATATATCCCCTCGGGGGTGTCCCTACCTCGTGTGTTATATGGTATATATCCCCTCGGGGGTGTCCCTACCTCGTGTGTTATATGGTATATATCCCCTCGGGGGTGTCCCTACCTCGTGTGTTATATGGTATATATCCCCTCGGGGGTGTCCCTACCTCGTGTGTTATATGGTATAGATCCCCTCGGGGGTGTCCCTACCTCGTGTGTTATATGGTATATATCCCCTCGGGGGTGTCCCTACCTCGTGTGTTATATGGTATATATCCCCTCGGAGGTGTCCCTACCTCGTGTGTTATATGGTATATATCCCCTCGGAGGTGTCCCTACCTCATGTGTTATATGGTATAGATCCCCTCGGAGGTGTCCCTACCTCATGTGTTATATGGTATATATCCCCTCGGGGGTGTCCCTACCTCGTGTGTTATATGGTATATATCCCCTCGGAGGTGTCCCTACCTCGTGTGTTATATGGTATAGATTCCCTCGGGGGTGTCCCTACCTCGTGTGTTATATGGTATAGATCCCCTCGGGGGTGTCCCTACCTCGTGTGTTATATGGTATAGATCCCCTCGGGGGTGTCCCTACCTCGTGTGTTATATGGTATAGATCCCCTCGGGGGTGTCCCTACCTCGTGTGTTATATGGTATAGATCCCCTCGGGGGTGTCCCTACCTCGTGTGTTATATGGTATAGATCCCCTCGGGGGTGTCCCTACCTCGTGTGTTATATGGTATAGATCCCCTCGGGGGTGTCCCTACCTCGTGTGTTATATGGTATAGATCCCCTCGGGGGTGTCCCTACCTCGTGTGTTATATGGTATATATCCCCTCGGAGGTGTCCCTACCTCGTGTGTTATATGGTATAGATCCCCTCGGAGGTGTCCCTACCTCGTGTGTTATATGGTATATATCCCCTCGGAGGTGTCCCTACCTCGTGTGTTATATGGTATAGATCCCCTCGGAGGTGTCCCTACCTCGTGTGTTATATGGTATATATCCCCTCGGAGGTGTCCCTACCTCGTGTGTTATATGGTATATATCCCCTCGGGGGTGTCCCTACCTCGTGTGTTATATGGTATAGATCCCCTCGGAGGTGTCCCTACCTCGTGTGTTATATGGTATATATCCCCTCGGAGGTGTCCCTACCTCGTGTGTTATATGGTATAGATCCCCTCGGAGGTGTCCCTACCTCGTGTGTTATATGGTATAGATCCCCTCGGAGGTGTCCCTACCTCGTGTGTTATATGGTATAGATCCCCTCGGGGGTGTCCCTACCTCGTGTGTTATATGGTATAGATCCCCTCGGAGGTGTCCCTACCTCGTGTGTTATATGGTATAGATCCCCTCGGGGGTGTCCCTACCTCGTGTGTTATATGGTATAGATCCCCTCGGGGGTGTCCCTACCTCGTGTGTTATATGGTATAGATCCCCTCGGAGGTGTCCCTACCTCATGTGTTATATGGTATATATCCCCTCGGAGGTGTCCCTACCTCGTGTGTTATATGGTATATATCCCCTCGGGAGTGTCCCTACCTCGTGTGTTATATGGTATATATCCCCTCGGGGGTGTCCCTACCTCGTGTGTTATATGGTATAGATCCCCTCTGGGGTGTCCCTACCTTGTGTGTTATATGGTATATATCCCCTCGGGGGTGTCCCTACCTCGTGTGTTATATGGTATATATCCCCTCGGGGGTGTCCCTACCTCGTGTGTTATATGGTATATATCCCCTCGGAGGTGTCCCTACCTCGTGTGTTATATGGTATAGATCCCCTCGGAGGTGTCCCTACCTCGTGTGTTATATGGTATAGATCCCCTCGGAGGTGTCCCTACCTCGTGTGTTATATGGTATAGATCCCCTCGGAGGTGTCCCTACCTCGTGTGTTATATGGTATATATCCCCTCGGAGGTGTCCCTACCTCGTGTGTTATATGGTATAGATCCCCTCGGGGGTGTCCCTACCTCGTGTGTTATATGGTATATATCCCCTCGGAGGTGTCCCTACCTCGTGTGTTATATGGTATATATCCCCTCGGGGGTGTCCCTACCTCGTGTGTTATATGGTATAGATCCCCTCGGGGGTGTCCCTACCTCGTGTGTTATATGGTATATATCCCCTCGGGGGTGTCCCTACCTCGTGTGTTATATGGTATAGATCCCCTCGGAGGTGTCCCTACCTCGTGTGTTATATGGTATAGATCCCCTCGGAGGTGTCCCTACCTCGTGTGTTATATGGTATAGATCCCCTCGGGGGTGTCCCTACCTCGTGTGTTATATGGTATAGATCCCCTCGGAGGTGTCCCTACCTCGTGTGTTATATGGTATATATCCCCTCGGGGGTGTCCCTACCTCGTGTGTTATATGGTATAGATCCCCTCGGGGGTGTCCCTACCTCGTGTGTTATATGGTATAGATCCCCTCGGGGGTGTCCCTACCTCGTGTGTTATATGGTATATATCCCCTCGGAGGTGTCCCTACCTCGTGTGTTATATGGTATATATCCCCTCGGGGGTGTCCCTACCTCGTGTGTTATATGGTATATATCCCCTCGGAGGTGTCCCTACCTCGTGTGTTATATGGTATATATCCCCTCGGGGGTGTCCCTACCTCGTGTGTTATATGGTATATATCCCCTCGGGGGTGTCCCTACCTCGTGTGTTATATGGTATATATCCCCTCGGGGGTGTCCCTA
>NC_143039.1:15572500-15595000 GCF_057628025.1 Oncorhynchus mykiss
TACTATATACTCTACCACTTCACTATAATATACTATATACTCTACCACTTCACTATATATACTATATACTCTACCACTTCACTATAATATACTATATACTCTACCATTTCACTATGATATACTATATACTCTACCATTTCACTATGATATACTATATACTCTACCACTTCACTATAATATACTATATACTCTACCACTTCACTATATATACTATATACTCTACCACTTCACTATAATATACTATATACTCTACCATTTCACTATATATACTATATACTCTACCATTTCACTATGATATACTATATACTCTACCACTTCACTATATATACTATATACTCTACCACTTCACTATAATATACTATATACTCTACCATTTCACTATGATATACTATATACTCTACCACTTCACTATAATATACTATACACTCTACCACTTCACTATAATATACTATATACTCTACCACTTCACTATAATATACTATATACTCTACCACTTCACTATATATACTATATACTCTACCACTTCACTATAATATACTATATACTGACAGCCCTTCTGGTCTGCTGTCAGACTCTACCACTTCACTATAATATACTATATACTCTACCATTTCACTATATATACTATATACTCTACCACTTCACTATATATACTATATACTCTACCACTTCACTATAATATACTATATACTCTACCACTTCACTATAATATACTATATACTCTACCATTTCACTATGATATACTATATACTCTACCACTTCACTATAATATACTATATACTCTACCACTTCACTATAATATACTATATACTCTACCACTTCACTATAATATACTATATACTCTACCACTTCACTATATATACTATATACTCTACCACTTCACTATAATATACTATATACTGACAGCCCTTCTGGTCTGCTGTCAGACTCTACCACTTCATTATAATATACTATATACTCTACCACTTCACTATATATACTATATACTCTACCATTTCACTATAATATACTATATACTCTACCACTTCACTATAATATACTATAGACTCTACCACTTCACTATGATATACTATAGACTCTACCACTTCACTATGATATACTATATACTCTACCACTTCACTATATATACTATATACTCACAGCCCTTCTGGCCTGCTGTCAGACTCTACCACTTCACTATAATATACTATATCCTCTACCACTTCACTATGATATACTATAGACTCTACCACTTCACTATGATATACTATATACTCTACCACTTCACTATATATACTATATACTCACAGCCCTTCTGGTCTGCTGTCAGACTCTACCACTTCACTATAATATACTATATCCTCTACCACTTCACTATGATATACTATATACTCTACCACTTCACTATAATATACTATATACTCACAGCCCTTCTGGCCTGCTGTCAGACTCTACCACTTCACTATAATATACTATATCCTCTACCACTTCACTATGATATACTATAGACTCTACCACTTCACTATGATATACTATATACTCTACCACTTCACTATAATATACTATATACTCTACCACTTCATTATAATATACTATATACTCACAGCCCTTCTGGTCTGCTGTCAGACTCTACCACTTCACTATAATATACTATATCCTCTACCACTTCACTATGATATACTATAGACTCTACCACTTCACTATGATATACTATATCCTCTACCACTTCACTATAATATACTATATACTCTACCACTTCATTATAATATACTATATACTCACAGCCCTTCTGGTCTGCTGTCAGACTCTACCACTTCACTATAATATACTATATCCTCTACCACTTCACTATGATATACTATATACTCTACCACTTCACTATAATATACTATATACTCTACCACTTCACTATAATATACTATATACTCACAGCCCTTCTGGTCTGCTGTCAGACTCTACCACTTCACTATAATATACTATATACTCTACCACTTCACTATAATATACTATATCCTCTACTGCTTCACTATGATATACTATATACTCTACCACTTCACTATAATATACTATATACTCTACCACTTAACTATAATATACTATATACTCTACCATTTCACTATAATATACTATATACTCTACCACTTCATTATAATATACTATATACTCACAGCCCTTCTGGTCTGCTGTCAGACTCTACCACTTCACTATAATATACTATATCCTCTACCACTTCACTATAATAAACTATATACTCTACCATTTCACTATAATATACTATATACTCTACCACTTCATTATAATATACTATATACTCACAGCCCTTCTGGTCTGCTGTCAGACTCTACCACTTCACTATAATATACTATATCCTCTACCACTTCACTATGATATACTATAGACTCTACCACTTCACTATGATATACTATATCCTCTACCACTTCACTATAATATACTATATCCTCTACCACTTCACTATGATATACTATAGACTCTACCACTTCATTATAATATACTATATACTCACAGCCCTTCTGGTCTGCTGTCAGACTCTACCACTTCACTATGATATACTATATCCTCTACCACTTCACTATAATATACTATATCCTCTACCACTTCACTATGATATACTATAGACTCTACCACTTCATTATAATATACTATATACTCACAGCCCTTCTGGCCTGCTGTCAGACTCTACCACTTCACTATAATATACTATATCCTCTACCACTTCACTATGATATACTATAGACTCTACCACTTCACTATGATATACTATATACTCTACCACTTCACTATATATACTATATACTCACAGCCCTTCTGGTCTGCTGTCAGACTCTACCACTTCACTATAATATACTATATCCTCTACCACTTCACTATAATAAACTATATACTCTACCATTTCACTATAATATACTATATACTCTACCACTTCATTATAATATACTATATACTCACAGCCCTTCTGGTCTGCTGTCAGACTCTACCACTTCACTATAATATACTATATCCTCTACCACTTCACTATGATATACTATAGACTCTACCACTTCACTATGATATACTATATCCTCTACCACTTCACTATAATATACTATATCCTCTACCACTTCACTATGATATACTATAGACTCTACCACTTCACTATGATATACTATAGACTCTACCACTTCACTATGATATACTATATACTCTACCACTTCACTATATATACTATATACTCACAGCCCTTCTGGCCTGCTGTCAGACTCTACCACTTCACTATATATACTATATACTCTACTACTTCACTATAATATACTATATACTCTACCACTTCACTATAATATACTATATACTCACAGCCCTTCTGGTCTGCTGTCAGACTCTACCACTTCACTATAATATACTATATCCTCTACCACTTCACTATGATATACTATATACTCTACCACTTCACTATAATATACTATATACTCACAGCCCTTCTGGCCTGCTGTCAGACTCTACCACTTCACTATAAT
Source organism: Oncorhynchus mykiss (assembly GCF_057628025.1). NCBI lineage: Eukaryota > Metazoa > Chordata > Actinopteri > Salmoniformes > Salmonidae > Oncorhynchus > Oncorhynchus mykiss. The sequence continues at coordinate 15,575,992 of NC_143039.1, forward strand.
ATACTATATACTCTACCACTTCACCATAATATCCTATATACTCTAGCACTTCACTATGATATACTATATACTCTACCACTTCACTATAATATACTATATACTCACAGCCCTTCTGGTCTGCTGACAGACTCTACCATTTCACTATAATATACTATATCCTATACCACTTCACTATGATATACTATATACTCTACCACTTCTCTATAATATACTATATACTCACAGCCCTTCTGGTCTGCTGTCAGACTCTACCACTTCACTATAATATACTATATCCTCTACCACTTCACTATGATATACTATATACTCACAGCCCTTCTGGTCTGCTGTCAGACTCTACCACTTCACTATAATATACTATATACTCTACCACTTCACTATAATATACTATATACTCTACCACTTCACTATAATATACTATATACTCTACCACTTCACTATATATACTATATACTCTACCACTTCACTATAATATACTATATACTCTACCACTTCACTATAATAAACTATATACTCACAGCCCTTCTGGTCTGCTGTCAGACTCTACCACTTCACTATAATATACTATATACTGACAGCCCTTCTGGTCTGCTGTCTGACTCTACCACTTCACTATGATATACTATATACTCTACCACTTCACTATATATACTATATACTCTACCATTTCACTATAATATACTATATACTCTACCACTTAACTATAATATACTATATCCTCTACCACTTCACTATAATATACTATATACTCTACCACTTAACTATAATATACTATATACTCTACCACTTCACTATATATACTATATACTCTACCACTTCACTATAATATACTATATACTCTACCACTTAACTATAATATACTATATACTCTACCACTTCACTATATATACTATATACTATACCACTTCACTATAATATACTATATACTCTATCACTTCACTATATATACTATATACTCTATCACTTCACTATAATATACTATATACTCTACCACTTCACTATAATATACTATATACTCTACCACTTCACTATGATATACTATATACTCTACCACTTCACTATACTATACTATATACTCTACCACTTCACTATAATATACTATATACTCACAGCCCTTCTGGTCTGCTGTCAGACTCTACCACTTCACTATAATATACTATATACTCTACCACTTCACTATAATATACTATATACTCTACCACTTAACTATAATATACTATATACTCTACCACTTCACTATATATACTATATACTCTACCACTTAACTATAATATACTATATACTCTACCACTTCACTATATATACTATATACTCTACCACTTCACTATAATATACTATATACTCTACCACTTAACTATAATATACTATATACTCTACCACTTCACTATATATACTATATACTCTACCACTTCACTATAATATACTATATACTCTACCACTTCACTATAATATACTATATACTCTACCACTTCACTATGATATACTATATACTCTACCACTTCACTATAATATACTATATACTCTACCACTTCACTATAATATACTATATACTCACAGCCTTTCTGGTCTGCTGTCAGACTCTACCACTTCACTATAATATACTATATACTCTACCACTTCACTATAATATACTATATCCTCTACTGCTTCACTATGATATACTATATACTCTACCACTTCACTATAATATACTATATACTCTACCACTTAACTATAATATACTATATACTCTACCACTTCACTATAATATACTATATACTCTACCACTTCACTATAATATACTATATACTCTACCACTTCACTATAATATACTATATACTCTACCACTTCACTATAATATACTATATACTCTACCACTTCACTATAATATACTATATACTGACAGCACTTCTGGCCTGCTGTCAGGCTCTACCACTTCACTATGATATACTATATACTCTACCACTTCACTATAATATACTATATACTCACAGCCCTTCTGGTCTGCTGTCAGACTCTACCACTTCACTATAATATACTATATACTCACAGCCCTTCTGGCCTGCTGTCTGACTCTACCACTCCACTATGATATACTATAGACTCTACCACTTCACTATAATATACTATATACTCTACCACTTCACTATGATATACTATATACTCTACCACTTCACTATAATATACTATATACTCTACCACTTCACTATGATATACTATATACTCACAGTACTTCTGGCCTATTGTCTGACTCTACCACTCCACTATGATATACTATAGACTCTACCACTTCACTATAATATACTATAGACTCTACCACTTCACTATAATATACTATATACTCTACCACTTCACTATAATATACTATATACTCACAGCCCTTCTGGTCTGCTGTCTGACTGTCTGCCAAATCTATATTACCCTCTCCCTGTCTGACTGTCTGCCAAATCTATATTACCCTCTCCCTGTCTGACTGCCTGACAAATCTATATTACCCTCTCCATGTCTGACTGTCTGCCAAATCTATATTACCCTCTCCCTGTCTGACTGCCTGCCAAATCTATATTACCCTCTCCCTGTCTGGGGGTCTGCCCACCCTGCATTATCCTCTCTTTCTGACTGTCTGGGGGTATGTCCACTCTACATTATCCTCTCCATGTCTGGGGGTCTGCCCACTCTACATTATCCTCTCCATGTATGGGGGTCTGTCCACTCTACATTATCCTCTCCTTGTCTGGGGGGTCTGCCCACTCTACATTATCCTCTCCTTGTCTGGGGGGTCTGTCCACTCTACATTATCCTCTCCTTGTCTGGGGGATCTGCCCACTCTACATTTTCCTCTCCCTGTCGAGACAGGTATTTTTATAGAGCAGCAGGCTCTGTCTTGCTCTCTGTATCTAGTCTGTCTCTGTTCCTGTCTCAGGCCATGAATTCATTATCCACTCACAGTCCACTCGGCATCATTAGCTAATGAACTGCTGGTCCACAGTTGGGTCTGTATGTACAGTATGTTAATGTTTTGTTTGTATTTCCTGTTTGTTTGTTGGGGGGCAGCCATGTATGAAAATGGAGAACGCTAAAGGGGAAGTGGTCGAATCGTTATTCTACTTTATGTGAACGCTTTAGTGATCAAAGTAATTATCAGGACTCCTGGCCAGTGAGACACAGGAGGTTGGTGGCACCTTAATTGAGGAGGATGGGTTCGTGGTAATGACTGGAGCGGAATCCGTGGAACGGTATCAAATACATCAAACACATGGTTTCCATGGTTTCCAGGTGATTTAAACCCTTCCATTCCGCAAGTGAACATGAGAGAGAATGTGTGTTTGTGTGTGTGTTTGTGTGTGAGGATGGTTGAGCTGCAGTGAGGTAGTGAAAGGAGAACATAGTAGCTGTAATCACAATCACTGTTCCCTATAGGGGCAAACACTGAAATGTTCCTTGATGATAGTTGTACCACACAACCTGCCACTTACCAACATACTGAAATACACTCACACTTGCACCCAAACACACAACACACACTAGCACACATACACTCCTCTCCAGCTGCTTTTGCACACCCCCGAAGCACACACACACACACACACACACACACACACACATAACAAGATGGCGCCGACAGAGATGGTCGCCTCGCTTCGCGTTCTTAGGAAACTATGCAGTATTTAGTTTGTTTAATGTATTATTTCTTACATTGTTACTCCAGGAAATCTTACGTTTTATTACATACAGCCGGGAAGAACTATTGGATATAAGAGCAACGTCAACTTACCAACATTACGACCAGGAATATTGACTTCCTCTGTTTGGACCACCACCCAGGACAATGGATCTGATCCCAGTAGGCGACCCAAAACAACGGCGCCGCAGAAAGGGCAGACGGAGCGGCCTCCTGGTCAGGCTCCGTAGACGGGCACATCGCTCATCGCTCCCGAGTTTACTACTCGCCAATATTCAGTCTCTTGACAACAAGGTAGACGAAATTCGAGCAAGGGTTGCCTTCCAGAGAGACATCAGAGATTGCAACATTCTCTGCTTTACGGAAACATGGCTCACTGGGGATACGTTATCAGAGTCGGTACAGCCAGACAGACACAAACATCTCTCTGGTAAGAAGAAGGGCGGGGGGTGTATGCCTTGTGATTAATGAGTTGTGGTGTGATCATAACAACATACAGGAACTCAAGTCCTTTTGTTCATCTGACCTAGAATTCCTTACATTCAAATGCTGACGGCGTTATCTACCAAGAGAATTCTCTTTGATTATAATCACAGCCGTGTTTATCCCCCAAAGGCAGACAGCTTGACCGCCCTGAAAGAACTTTATTGGACTCTATGTAAACTGGAAACCATATATCCTGAGGCAGCATTTATTGTAGCTGGGGGTTTTAACAAAGCCAATCTGAAAACAAGGCTCCCTAAATTTTATCAGCATATCGAATGCACGACCAGGGCTGGCAGCATTCTGGATCATTGCTACTCTAACTTCTAGCATACAAAGCCCTCCCTCGCCCTCCTTTTGGCAAATCTGACCAAGACTCCATTTTGTTGCTCCCACCCTATAGACAGAAACTAAAACAGGAAACACCCGTGCTCAGATCTTTTCAACGCTGGTCTGAACAATCGGATTCCATGCTTCAAGATTCCTCTGATCACGTGGACTGGGTTATGTTCCGGATAGCCTCAGACAACAACATTGATGCATACGCTGATTCGGTGAGCGAGTTTATTAGCAAGTGCATCGGTGATGTTGTACCCACGGTGACTATTAAAACCTTTGCTCGCTTTGAGGACAATACAGTGCCACTGACACGGCCCGGCTACCAAAACCTGCAGGCTCTATGTTTACGGACATATTCAATTAATCCCTATCCCAGTCTGCTGTTCCCACCTGCTTCAAGAGGGCCACCATTGTTCCTGTTCCCAAGAAAGCTACGGTAACTGAGCTAAATGACTACCGCCCCATTGCACTCACTTCTGTCATCATGAAGTGCTTTGAGAGACTAGTCAAGGATCATATCACCTCCACCTTACCTGACACCACTCCAATTTCCTTACCGCCCCAATAGGTCCACAGACGACGCAATCACAACCACACTGCACACTGCCCTAACCCATCTGGACAAGAGGAATACCTATGTGAGAATGCTGTTCATTGATTACAGCTTAGCATTTAACTCCATACTACCTCCAAACTCTCAGACGCCCGCCCTGTGCAACTGGGTCCTGGACTTTCTGACGGGTCGTCCCCAGGTGGTGAGAATAGGAAACAACATCTCCACCCCGTTGGTCCTCAACACTGGGGTGCGTTCTCAGCCCTCTCCAACTCAATCATCAAGTTTGCAGATGACACTACAGTGGTAGGCTTGATTACCAACAACGACGAGACGGCCTACAGGGAGGAGGTGAAGGCCCTCGGAGTGTGTTGTCAGAAAAATAACCTCACACTCAACGTCAACGAAACAAAGGAGATGGTTGTGGACTTCAGGAGAGGGATCACAGCAGAGGGAACACCCCCCTATCCACATCGACGAGACCGCAGTGGAGAAGATGGAAAGTTTTAAGTTCCTCGGCGTACACATCACGGACAAAATGAAATGGTCCACCCACACAGACAGCGTGGTGAAGAAGGCGCAGCAGCCGAGGAGCAACAGCGCCTCTTCAACCTCAGGAGGCTGAAGAAATTTGGCTTGTCACTGAAAACACTCACAAACTTTTACAGATGCACAATCGAGAGCATCCTGTCGGGCTGTATCACAGCCTGGTACGGCAACTTCTCCGCCCACAACCGTAAGGCTCTCCAGAGGGTAGTGAGGTCTGCACAACGCATCACCGGGGGCAATCTACCTGCCCTCCAGGACACCTACAGCACCCGATGTCACAGGAAGGCCAAAAAGATCATCAAGGACAACAACCACCCGAGCCACTGCCTGTTCACCCCGCTTTCATCCAGAAGGCAAGGTCAGCACAGGTGCATCAAAACTGGGACCGCGAGACTGAAAAACAGCTTCTATCTCAAGGCCCTCAGACTGTTAAACAGCCATCACTAACATTGAGTGGCTGCTGCCAACATACTGACTCAAATCTCTAGCCACTTTAGTAATTAAAAATTGGATGTAATAAATGTATCACTAGTCACTTTAAACAATGTAACTTTATATAATGTTTACATACCCTACATTACTCCTCTCATATGTATATACTGTAGTCTATACCATCTACTGCATCTTGCTTACGCTGCACGGCCATCGCTCATCCATATATTTATATGTACGTATTCTTATTCATTCCTTTACACTTGTGTGTGTAAATGTAGATGTAGATGTTGTGAAATTGCTAGATTACTTGTTAGATATTACTGCATGGTCGGAACTAGAAGCACACAAGCATTTCGCTACACTATCATTAACATCTGCTGACCATGTGTATGTGACCAATAACATCTGCTGACCGTGTGTATGTGACCAATAACATCTGCTAACCGTGTATGTGACCAATAACATCTGCTAACCATGTGTATGTGACCAATAACATCTGCTAACCGTGTGTATGTGACCAATAACATCTGCTAACCATGTATGTGACCAATAACATCTGCTGACCATGTGTATGTGACCAATAACATCTGCTAACCATGTGTATGTGACCAATAACATCTGCTGACCGTGTGTATGTGACCAATAAAAATGTATTTGATACAGACACACTTTGAACTTAAAATGTCATTGAACATACATTCGGCATATTTCTATTTCCTGTGAGTACAGGACCCATGTGAGTACTGTTAATACACTTTCTATAATTCACCCCTCTGTGTTCATATTACTGCTCTCTGATAAGCCCATTCTCATACACACACACACGCACACACACACACACACACACACACACACACACACACACACACACACACACACACACACACACACACACACACGCACACACACACACACACACACACACACACACAGCAGCTGAACCAGCCAGCTCCCTCTCTCCCTCTCTGACATCCACTCTACATATGGAGATGAGAACAAACTGTCCTGCTGTGTTCTGCGTCCTACTCTCTAAAACATCCTCCTCCTCTCTAAAACATCCTCCTCCTCTCTAAAACATCCTCCTCCTCTCTAAGATACCCTCCTCTCCTCTAAAATACCCTCCTCTCCTCTAAAATACCCTCCTCTCCTCTAAAACATCCTCCTCTCCTCTAAAACATCCTCCTCTCCTCTAAAACACCCTCCTCTCCTCTAAAATGCCCTCCTCTCCTCTAAAATACCCTCCTCTCCACTAAAACATCCTCCTCTCCTCTAAAACATCCTCCTCCTCTCTAAAACATCCTCCTCCTCTCTAAAATACCCTCCTCCCCTCTAAAACATCCTCCTCCTCTCTAAAATACCCTCCTCTCCTCTAAAATATCCTCCTCCTCTCTAAAATACCCTCCTCTCCTCTAAAACATCCTCCTCTCCTCTAAAACATCCTCCTCTCCTCTAAATCTCCTCTAAAACATCCTCCTCTCCTCTAAAATATCCTCCTCCTCTCTAAAATACCCTCCTCTCCTCTAAAACATCCTCCTCTCCTCTAAAACATCCTCCTCTCCTCTAAAACATCCTCCTCTCCTCTAAAACATCCTCCTTTCCTCTAAAACATCCTCCTCTCCTCTAAAATACCCTCCTCTCCTCTAAAACATCCTCCTCTCCTCTAAAACATCCTCCTCTCCTCTAAAATAACCTCCTCTCCTCCTCCTCTAAAATATCCCGCTCTACTCTAAAATAACCTCCTCTCCTTGTCTCCTCTAAAAAATTCTCCTCCCCTCTAAAATATTATCCTCTCCTCTCTCTGTCGCACGTGCCACAGCACTTACCTCCCCCAAACCCAAACCTATTAATCCATAACCCTCACCTATTAACACCTAACCCTCACCTATTAACCCCTAACCCTCACCTATTAACCTCTAACCCTCACCTATTAACCCCTAACCCTAACCCTCACCTATTAACCTCTAACCCTCACCTATTAACCCCTAATCCTCACCTATTAACCCCAAACCCTCACCTGTTAACCCCTAACCCTCACCTGTTAACCCCTAACCCTCCCCTATTAACCCCTAACCCTCACCTGTTAACCCCTAACCCTCACCTATTAACCCCTAACCCTCCCCTATTAACCCCTAACCCTCACCTGTTAACCCCTAACCCTCCCCTATTAACCTCTAACCCTCACCTATTAACCCCAAACAATCATAAGTTGACTAGGTGTGGTGTGCTTTCCTCTTCCCTCATGACCCCTCTCTGTGTTCCTGTGTGTAAGTGCACGCCTGCATTGTGTTTGTGTTCTGCTCCATATTCTCACCCAGCACCAGCTGTCTCTCTCGGGCCTGGAGCTCATCCAGGACCTGCTGGTGATGCTGTGTGAAGTCAGTGATGTCTGCATCGAAGAAGACAGGAGCATTCTCCTTCTCCCTCAGTGCCTTCAGCTTCTCTTTTAGCAGGTTGACCTGGGGCTCCAGAGAGGAGAAACGAGCTATCTCCTCCTGGGGGGGAGAGAGGAGGGGGGGGGGGTAGGGAGAGGAGAGAGAGGGGAGGAGGAGAGGGTTGGGAGAAGAGGGGAGAGAGGGAGGGAGGGAGGGGAGGGGAGGAGAGGGGAGGAGAGGGGAAGAGGGAGAGGAGGTAGGGGGTTGGGAGAAGAGGTGGGAGAGGGGGGAGGAAGTTGAGGGGGAGGAGATGATGAGGAGGGAAGAAAGGGTGAGGAGGAGTGAAAGGAAAAAAAAGAGAGTGAGACAGAGACAGATCAGCAGAAAGCAAGAGAAAAAAGACAGGAAGACAGGACGAGAGGACGACAGGAAGAGAGGACGACAGGAAGAGAGGAAGACAGGAAGAGAGTAAGACAGGAAGAGAGGAAGACAGGAAGAGAGGAAGACAGGAAGAGATGAAGACAGGAAGAGAGGAAGACAGGAAGACAGGGAGAGAGGATGATATGAAGACAGGAAGAGAAGAGAGACCAGAAACGTTTGACCCAAATTAAACAATTTAAAGGCAATGCCACCAAATACTAATTGAGTGTATGTTAACTTCTGGCCCACTGGGAATGTGATGAAAGAAATAAAAGCTGAAATAAATCATTCTGTCTACTATTATTCTGATATTTCACATTCTTAAAATGAAGTAGTGATCCTAACTGACCTAAAACAGGGAATTGTTACTAGGATTAAATATCAGGAATTGTGAAAAACTGAGTTTAAATGTATTTGGCTATGGTGTATGTACACTTCCAACTTCAACTGTATATATAAATAATCAGATGGTGTCTTAGTACCCTAGTCTAATCTATCAGAGGGGGACTTAGTATCCTAGTCTAATCTACCAGAGGGAGTTTTAGTACCCTAGTCTAATCTATCAGAGGGGGTCTTAGTACCCAAGTCTAATATATCAGAGGGGTCTTAGTACCCTAGTCTAATCTATCAGAGGGGGTCATAGTATCCTAGTCTAATCTACCAGAGGGGGTCTTAGTACCATAGTCTAATCTACCAGAGGGGGTCTTAGTACCATAGTCTAATCTACCAGAGGGGGTCTTAGTACCCAAGTCTAATATATCAGAGGGGTCTTAGTACCCTAGTCTAATCTATCAGAGGGGGTCATAGTATCCTAGTCTAATCTACCAGAGGGGGTCTTAGTACCATAGTCTAATCTACCAGAGGGGGTCTTAGTACCCTAGTCTAATCTACCAGAGGGGGTCTTAGTACCCTAGTCTAATCTATCAGAGGGGGTCTTAGTACCATAGTCTAATCTACCAGAGGGGGTCTTAGTACCCTAGTCTAATCTACCAGAGGGGGTCTTAGTACCCTAGTCTAATCTATCAGAGGGGGTCTTAGTATCCAAGTCTAATCTATCAGAGGGGGTCATAGTATCCTAGTCTAATCTATCAGAGGGGGTCTTAGTACCCTAGTCTAATCTATCAGAGGGGGTCATAGTATCCAAGTCTAATCTATCAGAGGGGGTCTTAGTACCCTAGTCTAATCTATCAGAGGGGGTCTTAGTACCCAAGTCTAATATATCAGAGGGGTCTTAGTACCCAAGTCTAATATATCAGAGGGGGTCTTAGTACCCTAGTCTAATCTATCAGAGGGGGTCTTAGTACCCTAGTCTAATCTATCAGAGGGGGTCTTATAGTACCCAAGTCTAATATATCAGAGGGTGTCTTAGTACCCTAGTCTAATCTATCAGAGGGGGTCATAGTACCCTAGTCAAATCTACAAGAGGGGGTCTTAGTAGTACCATAGTCTAATCTACCAGAGGGGGTCTTAGTACCATAGTCTAATCTACCAGAGGGGGTCTTAGTACCCAAGTCTAATATATCAGAGGGGTCTTAGTACCCTAGTCTAATCTATCAGAGGGGGTCATAGTATCCTAGTCTAATCTACCAGAGGGGGTCTTAGTACCATAGTCTAATCTACCAGAGGGGGTCTTAGTACCCTAGTCTAATCTACCAGAGGGGGTCTTAGTACCCTAGTCTAATCTATCAGAGGGGGTCTTAGTACCATAGTCTAATCTACCAGAGGGGGTCTTAGTACCCTAGTCTAATCTACCAGAGGGGGTCTTAGTACCCTAGTCTAATCTATCAGAGGGGGTCTTAGTATCCAAGTCTAATCTATCAGAGGGGGTCATAGTATCCTAGTCTAATCTATCAGAGGGGGTCTTAGTACCCTAGTCTAATCTATCAGAGGGGGTCATAGTATCCAAGTCTAATCTATCAGAGGGGGTCTTAGTACCCTAGTCTAATCTATCAGAGGGGGTCTTAGTACCCAAGTCTAATATATCAGAGGGGTCTTAGTACCCAAGTCTAATATATCAGAGGGGGTCTTAGTACCCTAGTCTAATCTATCAGAGGGGGTCTTAGTACCCTAGTCTAATCTATCAGAGGGGGTCTTAGTACCCAAGTCTAATATATCAGAGGGTGTCTTAGTACCCTAGTCTAATCTATCAGAGGGGGTCATAGTACCCTAGTCAAATCTACCAGAGGGGGTCTTAGTACCCTAGTCTAATCTACCAGAGGGGGTCTTAGTACCCTAGTCTAATCTATCAGAGAGGGTCTTAGTATCCAAGTCTAATCTATCAGAGGGGGTCATAGTATCCTAGTCTAATCTATCAGAGGGGGTCATAGTATCCAAGTCTAATCTATCAGAGGGGGTCATAGTATCCAAGTCTAATCTATCAGAGGGGGTCTTAGTACCCTAGTCTAATCTATCAGAGGGGGTCTTAGTACCCTAGTCTAATCTATCAGAGGGGGTCTTAGTACCCTAGTCTAATCTACCAGAGGGGGTCTTAGTATCCTAGTCTAATATATCAGAGGGGGTCTTAGTATCCTAGTCTAATCTATCAGAGGGGGTCTTAGTACCCTAGTCTAATCTACCAGAGGGGGTCTTAGTACCCTAGTCTAATGTATCAGAGGGGGTTTTAGTACCCAAGTCTAATATATCAGAGGGGTCTTAGTACCCTAGTCTAATCTATCAGAGGGGGTCATAGTATCCTAGTCTAATCTACCAGAGGGGGTCTTAGTACCATAGTCTAATCTACCAGAGGGGGTCTTAGTACCCTAGTCTAATCTACCAGAGGGGGTCTTAGTACCCTAGTCTAATCTATCAGAGGGGGTCTTAGTACCATAGTCTAATCTACCAGAGGGGGTCTTAGTACCCAAGTCTAATATATCAGAGGGGTCTTAGTACCCTAGTCTAATCTATCAGAGGGGGTCATAGTATCCTAGTCTAATCTACCAGAGGGGGTCTTAGTACCATAGTCTAATCTACCAGAGGGGGTCTTAGTACCCTAGTCTAATCTACCAGAGGGGGTCTTAGTACCCTAGTCTAATCTATCAGAGGGGGTCTTAGTACCATAGTCTAATCTACCAGAGGGGGTCTTAGTACCCTAGTCTAATCTACCAGAGGGGGTCTTAGTACCCTAGTCTAATCTATCAGAGGGGGTCTTAGTATCCAAGTCTAATCTATCAGAGGGGGTCATAGTATCCTAGTCTAATCTATCAGAGGGGGTCTTAGTACCCTAGTCTAATCTATCAGAGGGGGTCATAGTATCCAAGTCTAATCTATCAGAGGGGGTCTTAGTACCCTAGTCTAATCTATCAGAGGGGGTCTTAGTACCCAAGTCTAATATATCAGAGGGGTCTTAGTACCCAAGTCTAATATATCAGAGGGGGTCTTAGTACCCTAGTCTAATCTATCAGAGGGGGTCTTAGTACCCTAGTCTAATCTATCAGAGGGGGTCTTATAGTACCCAAGTCTAATATATCAGAGGGTGTCTTAGTACCCTAGTCTAATCTATCAGAGGGGGTCATAGTACCCTAGTCAAATCTACAAGAGGGGGTCTTAGTAGTACCATAGTCTAATCTACCAGAGGGGGTCTTAGTACCATAGTCTAATCTACCAGAGGGGGTCTTAGTACCCAAGTCTAATATATCAGAGGGGTCTTAGTACCCTAGTCTAATCTATCAGAGGGGGTCATAGTATCCTAGTCTAATCTACCAGAGGGGGTCTTAGTACCATAGTCTAATCTACCAGAGGGGGTCTTAGTACCCTAGTCTAATCTACCAGAGGGGGTCTTAGTACCCTAGTCTAATCTATCAGAGGGGGTCTTAGTACCATAGTCTAATCTACCAGAGGGGGTCTTAGTACCCTAGTCTAATCTACCAGAGGGGGTCTTAGTACCCTAGTCTAATCTATCAGAGGGGGTCTTAGTATCCAAGTCTAATCTATCAGAGGGGGTCATAGTATCCTAGTCTAATCTATCAGAGGGGGTCTTAGTACCCTAGTCTAATCTATCAGAGGGGGTCATAGTATCCAAGTCTAATCTATCAGAGGGGGTCTTAGTACCCTAGTCTAATCTATCAGAGGGGGTCTTAGTACCCAAGTCTAATATATCAGAGGGGTCTTAGTACCCAAGTCTAATATATCAGAGGGGGTCTTAGTACCCTAGTCTAATCTATCAGAGGGGGTCTTAGTACCCTAGTCTAATCTATCAGAGGGGGTCTTAGTACCCAAGTCTAATATATCAGAGGGTGTCTTAGTACCCTAGTCTAATCTATCAGAGGGGGTCATAGTACCCTAGTCAAATCTACCAGAGGGGGTCTTAGTACCCTAGTCTAATCTACCAGAGGGGGTCTTAGTACCCTAGTCTAATCTATCAGAGAGGGTCTTAGTATCCAAGTCTAATCTATCAGAGGGGGTCATAGTATCCTAGTCTAATCTATCAGAGGGGGTCATAGTATCCAAGTCTAATCTATCAGAGGGGGTCATAGTATCCAAGTCTAATCTATCAGAGGGGGTCTTAGTACCCTAGTCTAATCTATCAGAGGGGGTCTTAGTACCCTAGTCTAATCTATCAGAGGGGGTCTTAGTACCCTAGTCTAATCTACCAGAGGGGGTCTTAGTATCCTAGTCTAATATATCAGAGGGGGTCTTAGTATCCTAGTCTAATCTATCAGAGGGGGTCTTAGTACCCTAGTCTAATCTACCAGAGGGGGTCTTAGTACCCTAGTCTAATGTATCAGAGGGGGTTTTAGTACCCAAGTCTAATATATCAGAGGGGTCTTAGTACCCTAGTCTAATCTATCAGAGGGGGTCATAGTATCCTAGTCTAATCTACCAGAGGGGGTCTTAGTACCATAGTCTAATCTACCAGAGGGGGTCTTAGTACCCTAGTCTAATCTACCAGAGGGGGTCTTAGTACCCTAGTCTAATCTATCAGAGGGGGTCTTAGTACCATAGTCTAATCTACCAGAGGGGGTCTTAGTACCCTAGTCTAATCTACCAGAGGGGGTCTTAGTACCCTAGTCTAATCTATCAGAGGGGGTCTTAGTATCCAAGTCTAATCTATCAGAGGGGGTCATAGTATCCTAGTCTAATCTACCAGAGGGGGTCTTAGTACCCTAGTCTAATCTATCAGAGGGGGTCATAGTATCCAAGTCTAATCTATCAGAGGGGGTCTTAGTACCCTAGTCTAATCTATCAGAGGGGGTCTTAGTACCCAAGTCTAATATATCAGAGGGGTCTTAGTACCCAAGTCTAATATATCAGAGGGGGTCTTAGTACCCTAGTCTAATCTATCAGAGGGGGTCTTAGTACCCTAGTCTAATCTATCAGAGGGGGTCTTAGTACCCTAGTCTAATCTACCAGAGGGGGTCTTAGTATCCTAGTCTAATATATCAGAGGGGGTCTTAGTATCCTAGTCTAATCTATCAGAGGGGGTCTTAGTACCCTAGTCTAATCTACCAGAGGGGGTCTTAGTACCCTAGTCTAATGTATCAGAGGGGGTTTTAGTACCCAAGTCTAATATATCAGAGGGGTCTTAGTACCCTAGTCTAATCTATCAGAGGGGGTCATAGTATCCTAGTCTAATCTACCAGAGGGGGTCTTAGTACCATAGTCTAATCTACCAGAGGGGGTCTTAGTACCCTAGTCTAATCTACCAGAGGGGGTCTTAGTACCCTAGTCTAATCTATCAGAGGGGGTCTTAGTACCATAGTCTAATCTACCAGAGGGGGTCTTAGTACCCTAGTCTAATCTACCAGAGGGGGTCTTAGTACCCTAGTCTAATCTATCAGAGGGGGTCTTAGTATCCAAGTCTAATCTATCAGAGGGGGTCATAGTATCCTAGTCTAATCTATCAGAGGGGGTCTTAGTACCCTAGTCTAATCTATCAGAGGGGGTCATAGTATCCAAGTCTAATCTATCAGAGGGGGTCTTAGTACCCTAGTCTAATCTATCAGAGGGGGTCTTAGTACCCAAGTCTAATATATCAGAGGGGTCTTAGTACCCAAGTCTAATATATCAGAGGGGGTCTTAGTACCCTAGTCTAATCTATCAGAGGGGGTCTTAGTACCCTAGTCTAATCTATCAGAGGGGGTCTTAGTACCCAAGTCTAATATATCAGAGGGTGTCTTAGTACCCTAGTCTAATCTATCAGAGGGGGTCATAGTATCCTAGTCTAATCTACCAGAGGGGGTCTTAGTACCATAGTCTAATCTACCAGAGGGGGTCTTAGTACCCTAGTCTAATCTACCAGAGGGGGTCTTAGTACCCTAGTCTAATCTATCAGAGGGGGTCTTAGTACCATAGTCTAATCTACCAGAGGGGGTCTTAGTACCCTAGTCTAATCTACCAGAGGGGGTCTTAGTACCCTAGTCTAATCTATCAGAGGGGGTCTTAGTATCCAAGTCTAATCTATCAGAGGGGGTCATAGTATCCTAGTCTAATCTATCAGAGGGGGTCTTAGTACCCTAGTCTAATCTATCAGAGGGGGTCATAGTATCCAAGTCTAATCTATCAGAGGGGGTCTTAGTACCCTAGTCTAATCTATCAGAGGGGGTCTTAGTACCCAAGTCTAATATATCAGAGGGGGTCTTAGTACCCTAGTCTAATCTATCAGAGGGGGTCTTAGTACCCTAGTCTAATCTATCAGAGGGGGTCTTAGTACCCAAGTCTAATATATCAGAGGGTGTCTTAGTACCCTAGTCTAATCTATCAGAGGGGGTCATAGTACCCTAGTCAAATCTACCAGAGGGGGTCTTAGTACCCTAGTCTAATCTACCAGAGGGGGTCTTAGTACCCTAGTCTAATCTATCAGAGAGGGTCTTAGTATCCAAGTCTAATCTATCAGAGGGGGTCATAGTATCCTAGTCTAATCTATCAGAGGGGGTCATAGTATCCAAGTCTAATCTATCAGAGGGGGTCATAGTATCCAAGTCTAATCTATCAGAGGGGGTCTTAGTACCCTAGTCTAATCTATCAGAGGGGGTCTTAGTACCCTAGTCTAATCTATCAGAGGGGGTCTTAGTACCCTAGTCTAATCTACCAGAGGGGGTCTTAGTATCCTAGTCTAATATATCAGAGGGGGTCTTAGTATCCTAGTCTAATCTATCAGAGGGGGTCTTAGTACCCTAGTCTAATCTACCAGAGGGGGTCTTAGTACCCTAGTCTAATGTATCAGAGGGGGTTTTAGTACCCAAGTCTAATCTATCAGAGTCTACACAATACATTAACATCTCATTACAGCTTTGTGCTGTTCTGCTGTTATTATGAGCCATTCAATACAAAATAGTCAAATTTAGATTTTATTACAATTAATTATTCATGGCAAACCTTCCCAGTGGCAATGCGTTTTCTCTGTGGTGAATACAGAACAGAGAATATTGTTGCATGAATACTGAACGACACTGTATGAAGTGTTTCCCCTACGATGGAGGGGAGGGGTGGGGTCTTCCTGGGGTCTTCCTATGGAGCGGAGGGGTGGGGTCTTCCTGGGGTCTTCCTATGGAGGGGAGTGGTGGGGTCTTCCTGGGGTCTTCCTATGGAGCGGAAGGGTGGGGTCTTCCTGGGGTCTTCCTATGGAGGGGAGGGGTGGGGTCTTCCTGGGGTCTTCCTATGGAGCGGAGGGGTGGGGTCTTCCTGGGGTCTTCCTATGGAGCGGAGGGGTGGGGTCTTCCTGGGGTCTTCCTATGGAGGGGAGGGGTGGGGTCTTCCTATGGAGCGAAGGGGTGGGGTCTTCCTAGGGTCTTCCTATGGAGGGGAGGGGTGGGGTCTTCCTATGGAGCGGAGGGGTGGGCAGTGTGCACATAGCCTGTCTTCTCTTGAGAGCCAGGTCTGTATTCAGCGGCCTTTCTCAATAGCAAGGCTATGCTCACTGAGTCTGTACATAGTCAAAGCTTTCCTTAAGTTTGGGTCATTCACAGTGGTCAGCTATTCTGCCACTGTGTACTCTCTGTTTAGGGCCAAATAGCATTCTAGTTTACTCTGTTTTTTTGTTAATTCTTTCTAATGTGTCAGTAATTATCTTTTTGTTTTCTCATGATTTGGTTGGGTCTAATTGTGCTGCTGTCCTAGGGCTCTGTGGGGTGTGTTTGTGTTTGTGAACAGAGCCCCAGGACCAGCTTGCTTAGGGGACTCTTCTATAGGTTCATCTCTCTGTAGGTGATGGCTTTATTATGGAAGGTTTGGGAATCACTTCCTTTTAGGGAGTTATAGAATTTAACGGCTCTTTTCTGGATTTTGATAATTAGTGGGTATCGGCCTAATTCTGCATGCCCTCCCTCCACAGACACTACACCTTCCCCCCCCACTCCTCACCCTGCAGCGCTCCAGTTGATGCTTCAGAGGTTCAGGCTCTGAGGCCGGTGGCTGCTGGACCTTCAGCCAGTTCTCAGAGTTGACCACAGCTTGCTCCAGTTGCTGCCATAGGTTATAGAAGGCCAGGATCTTGCTCTGGTAGGCCAGCCACTCCAGCCTCTCAGCCAGCAGGGCACAGAACCCATCCCAGCGAGTGTTGAGCTCCTCGGCTGCTTTCTGGATGTCATCAGCCCTCCTACTACCACCCTCTGGAGGGACAGACACAACAGGACAGATGTTACAGTCAATGACTCATCTATCCACCTGTCCGTCAGTCTGTCTGTCCGTCTATCTATCTGCAGAGCCTTCAGAAAGTATTCACACCCCTTCACTTATTCCACATTTTGTTGTGTTACAGCCTGAATTTAAAATTGATTAAATTGATTTTTTCTCTCTCACCTGTCTACACACGATACCCCATAATGACATCACACTACCCCATAATGACATCACAATACCCCATAATGACATCCCAATAACCCATAATGACATCACAATAACCCATAATGACAAAGTGAAAACATGCTTTTAGAAATGTTTGCAAATTTCTTAAACATGTAATACATAAATATCTCATTATCTGATTATTCTTACACTTCTTATCGTCCCAGAATAGGTTCCTTGTTAATCCTTAGGCCCTTATTGCACCAATACTGGGATAAACACTGTACACTGTGCTCCAACCGTCCAGAAGACCACTGAATCTCCCTGGGTTTCCAATGGGAACAGTATCTTGCTGGAATCAGACTCTAACTCGGGCTTCAGTAAGTCTGTCAACATCTTCATACATCATTGTTAGAGGAGCTACGTTCACAGATACAGTTCATGAAAAGATAAACAACGACTCCATCTTATAGAAACTTAAATCAAGTGTTGAATCCTCGTATATAATCCAATGAACAGAAATAGTACAGCACTCCGGTAACTAAACTTACATCGACATATTTTATTTTTTATGGCCTCACGAACGTTTCGGGTACGAGCCCTTCTTCACAGCGTGCAAGGCAATGGCAAATCAATGTCACAACAACAAGTTATCGTCTCCCTGTTCTAGGTTCATCACAGGGGTTTATGAGATGTATTGATGGCATGAAGGATGCTGTTTGTGTCCGATAAACAACGCGTTTCCTTTTAGGATGTTTTGGTCAGGCCAGATGTTAATGTGGCCTACTGAGAAACAGATAGAAACACCAGTCATCTCAGCAGTTATCCCCTTCATTTAAAACAGCTGACTATACAGCCAACTCCTTGTCATTAGGCGCATGTGTGACTCTGATTCATCATTGGATGTACATCGCCAAAGACTTATGTGAACGATTCAAGGCGATTCAAGGCTATCAGACTGTTAAACAGCCACCACTAACATTGAGTGGCTGCTGCCAGCACACTGACACTGACTCAACTCCAGCCACTTTAATAATGGGAATTGATGGGAAATGATGTAAATATATCACTAGCCACTTTAACCAATGCTACCTTATATAATGTTACTCACCCTACATTATTCATCTCATAGGCATACGTATATACTGTACTCTATATCATCGACTGTATCCTTATGTAATACATGTATCACTAGCCACTTTATACTATGCCACTTTGTTTACATACTCATCTCATTTGTACATACTGTACTCGATACAATCTACTGTATCTGCCTATGCTGCTCTGTACCATCACTCATTCATATATCCTTATGTACATATTCTTTATCCCCTTACACTGTGTACAAGACAGTAGTTTTGGAATTGTTAGTTAGATTACTTGTTGGTTATTACTGCATTGTCGGAACTAGAAGCACAAGCATTTCGCTACACTCGCATTAACATCTGCTAACCATGTGTATGTGACAAATAAAAT
>NC_143039.1:15600000-15602500 GCF_057628025.1 Oncorhynchus mykiss
TCCTGCTATCGCTCAAAGTCACGATCGAATTCCTGTTATCGCTCAAAGTCACGATCGAATTCCTGCTATCGCTCAAAGTCACGATCTAATTCCTGCTATCACTCAACGTCACGATCGAATTCTTGCTATCGCTCAAAGTCACGATCAAATTCCTGCTATCGCTCAAAGTCACGATCGAATTCCTGTTATCGCTCAAAGTCACGATCGAATTCCTGCTATCGCTCAAAGTCACGATCTAATTCCTGCTATCACTCAAAGTCACGATCAAATTCCTGCTATCGCTCAAAGTCACGATCGAATTCCTGTTATCGCTCAAAGTCACGATCTAATTCCTGCTATCACTCAACGTCACGATCGAATTCCTGCTATCGCTCAAAGTCACGATCGAATTCCTGTTATCGCTCAAAGTCACGATCGAATTCCTGCTATCGCTCAAAGTCACGATCGAATTCCTGCTATCGCTCAACGTCACGATCAAATTCCTGCTATCGCTCAAAGTCACGATCGAATTCCTGCTATCGCTCAACGTCACGATCGAATTCCTGCTATCACTCAACGTCACGATCGAATTCCTGCTATCGCTCAACGTCACGATCGAATTCCTGCTATCGCTCAACGTCACGATCAAATTCCTGCTTTCGCTCAAAGTCACGATCGAATTCCTGCTATCGCTCAAAGTCACGATCGAATTCCTGCTATCACTCAAAGTCACGATCGAATTCCTGCTATCGCTCAAAGTCACGATCGAATTCCTGCTATCGATCAGTCACCAAGACTATAATAAGTCACCCCCTGTTTGGCCACACCCCCTGGTGATTCTGCAGAAAAGTGATTGGAGGAGCCTGCCACCTCACCTTTTCCTGAGCTCTGATTCGACAACAATCTGTCTCTTCTTCTGGGGCGGTGGAGAGGGCAGCGCTGCTTTAGTATTCTTCACCACCACCTTCTCACGCGTCGTCACCTTGGATACGCTCGCCGTCACCGAGTGTGTCAGTTTCGTCTGCTCGCTCTGCACCGTGGTTACAGCCAGCGAGATCTAAAACACACACACGTGTCAAAGAGCAGGTACACACACACACACACACAGTGTCAAGGCACAAACACACACAACATCAGTGTCAGCTCACACACACAGTGTCAAGGCACAAACACACACAACCTCAGTGTTAGAGTGACTGTTCCCTAGCAATGTTAGAGTGACTGTTCCCTAGCAATGTTAGAGTGACTGTTCCCTAGCAATGTTAGAGTGACTGTCCCCTAGCAATGTTAGAGTGACTGTTCCCTAGCAATGTTAGAGTGACTGTTCCCTAGCAATGTTAGAGTGACTGTTCCCTAGCAATGTTAGAGTGACTGTTCCCTAGCAATGTTAGAGTGACTGTTCCCTAGCAATGTTAGAGTGACTGTTCCCTAGCAATGTCAGAGTGACTGTTCCATAGCAATGTCAGAGTGACTGTTCCCTAGCAATGTCAGAGTGACTGTTCCCTAGCAATGTTAGAGTGACTGTCCCCTAGCAATGTTAGAGTGACTGTCCCCTAGCAATGTTAGAGTGACTGTTCCCTAGCAATGTTAGAGTGACTGTCCCCTAGCAATGTTAGAGTGACTGTCCCCTAGCAATGTTAGAGTGACTGTCCCCTAGAAATGTTAGAGTGACTGTACCCTAACAATGTTAGAGTGACTGTTTCCTAACTAGATGAATGTTAGAGTGACTGTTCCTCAACAATGCTAGTGACTGTTCCCTGCCTATTCCGTAACTCTATGAAAAACATATACGTTTTCAAGTAAAATAGTCACAGGTTTATGGGGTAAACAAACATATTTCAATAAACGTGATGTTGTTTTTTTCTGAGCTAAAAGCCTAAAGTGATGTAATCAGTGCTTGACATGGGCAGGAGTTCGCCGGAGCTGACTACCGGCACCTAAACTGTTCTAATGCTCCTCTTATAGAATATTAGATCAACAGTATTGTGGAGCTCCTGCACCTCATTATAAACAGTACTGGCACTCAAAATGAAACCGGAACCTATTTCAGTCCAGGTAACGCTCTGGACCTGAGGAGCCTCTCACACTGGATTTACATCTCTACGTGAAAGAAACAAGAGCTTCACTAAAGATACATTTGTTCTCTCGTAGCTGTGTGGTAGGGCCAATAAAGAGAAATAAAGTGTGAGCTTTTTAGTTGTTAGGAAACTAAACTAAAGCCCTGATCAGTGAGGTGTGGAGTCTAAACAGAGCTTTATCTCTGATAACACAGGTAACCCTTAAACTAAAGCCCTGATCAGTGAGGTGTGGAGTCTAAACAGAGCTTTATCTCTGATAACACAGGTAACCCTTAAACTAAAGCCCTGATCAGTGAGGTGTGGAGTCTAAACAGAGCTTTATCTCTGATAACACAGGTAACCCTTAAACTAAAGCCCTGATCAGTGAGGTGTGGAGTCTAAACAGAGCTTTATCTCTGATAACACAGGTAACCCTTAACATCCTCCTCTGTGTGATGAAATAC
>NC_143039.1:15607500-15620000 GCF_057628025.1 Oncorhynchus mykiss
GCTCCAGCCCAGGTTAACCTACCAGCCTCCCAGTCTGCTCCAGCCCAGGTCAACCTACCAGCCTCCCAGTCTGCTCCAGCCCAGGTCAGAATACCAGCCTCCCAGTCTGCTCCAGCCCAGGTTAACCTACCAGCCTCCCAGTCTGCTCCAGCCCAGGTCAGAATACCAGCCTCCCAGTCTGCTCCACCCAGACAATCACCCACAACTGCAATTCTAATTGATTCAAATGGGAAGTTCTTAGTCCAGGAAAGATTATTCCCTAGACACCAGGTGTATAAGTTCTGGTGTCCTACAACTGAGAGTGCAATGCAGCTACTCAGTCAGACCAGGATTGACACCCCTGACAACATCATCATCCACACTGGCACAAACGACCTTCATGCCAAAGGTGAAAATGTATCTGGGGCAGTGAGAAGAGTGGCAGAACGGGCACAGGCTATGTTCCCAACAACCAATATAGTTGTGTCCACCCTCCTACCAAGAAAAGACTTCCCAGAAAAGTTGATCGACAAAATAAATCAACAGATCACTGTGGACTGTGCCTCACTGCTCAACGTCAGAACGGCTCACCACCCCACTCTGACATGTCAACACTTATATGATAATATACATCTTGATCAGGACAGTATCAGAACCTTTGCCAAGGACCTAAAAGATGCAACACTTGGCAGGGACCCACACACCCATCACCCCAGCAACAAAGGTCCCACGCCCCACCTTCTGAAACAACAGTACCTCCACCATCCCGAGGAGAAAAGAGCCAGACATGGCTTATTACAGCACAGCTCTACTAGACCAGGCCCAACACAGCACAGCTCTACTAGACCAGGCCCAACACAGCACAGCTCTACTAGACCCGGCCCATCACAACACAGCTCTACTAGACCTGGCCCATCACAACAAAGCTCTACTAGACCTGGCCCATCACAACACAGCTCTACTAGACCTGGCCCATCACAACACAGCTCTACTAGACCTGGCCCATCACAACAAAGCTCTACTAGACCCGGCCCATCACAACACAGCTCTACTAGACCCGGCCCATCACAACACAGCTCTACTAGACCCGGCCCATCACAACGCAGCTCTACTAGACCCGGCCCATCACAACACAGCTCTACTAGACCTGTCCCATCACAACACAGCTCTACTAGACCCAGCCCATCACAACACAGCTCTGACCACTACTCCAGGGTCGGCCAGAACACTGCCCTTCAGGGAAGTAGACCACATGATGCAGTCCACACCATGTATCAATTAGATCGTCAGCCTACATATGCTGAGGTAACCTCTGGCAGAAGACCCCTAGAACAATCAGAGATAGGAGAGGTGCGCCAACTACTGCAACTAATATGCAGACTACTGAGCTAGACAGTCCCTTTAATTCACACACGGGCACGCACGCGCACACACACACACACAAACACACAGGGTTGCAGATTGCACATAACATAAGTACAATGCAATCTTATTCCATTCTTATTCATTTGTTTACAAATATTCCTAAATGTATTGACACCGGTATTATAATAATTATTATATGTAATGGTGTGTGTGTGTGTGTGTGTGTGTGCGCGTGTGTGTGTATGTATGTATGTATGTGTGTATATGTGTATGTGCATGTATGTGTGTATATATATATATATATATGTATGTGTATGTGTATATATATGTATATATATATGTATGTATGTATGTGTGTGTGTGTGTGTGTGTGTGTGTGTGTATGTATGTATGTATGTATGTGTGTATATGTATGTGTATGTATATATGTATGTGTATGTATATGTATATGTATATATATATGTATGTGTATGTATATATGTATGTATATGTGTATGTATGTATGTATATATATGTATATGTGTATGTATATATGTGTATATGTGTATATATGTATGTATATATATATGTATGTGTGTATATATGTATGTATATATATGTATATATACATATTTTATTTTTTTTGTTTTTTTCGATGTACTTTACTCAAACCAGTGAATATCACTTATTATAAATGAGATCATTAACTATCAGCTCTTGGAATATCCAGGGCCTATACTCTTCACATTTTGGTTATAAAACAACTAATCCAGAATTGATTAAAAACATCAAGGGACAGGACATCATAATCCTACTGGAAACATGGTGTCGTGGAGACATAGATACTCAGTGTCCCTCAGGCTATAGAGAAAGTTTACTACCATCAATCAAACATAAAAATGTTAAACGGGGCCGAGACTCAGGTGGAATCATCATTTGGCATAAGCAGGACTTAGCACTGAATGAAATGAAAAAAGGTACCACTCACATTTGGCTAAAACTTAACAAAGGTACAATCTATTGTGACAATGATGTATACATATGTGCAGCTTATGCTCCTCCTTCAGATTCATCATATTATGATGATCAGTTTTTTGACAATCTCCAGACAGAAATCATTACATTTCAGGCGCAGGGTAAAGTGCTTCTTTGTGGAGATTTCAATGCAAGAACAGGTTCTGAGCCTGACTACACTGATGCGGGAGGTAACCACCACATATTTGGACACCCCTCCTTGTACAGTAGCCCTATTATAAATAATAGAAACAGTCCTGACCAAATACTGAACAAAAATGGAAAAGAGTTAGTACATCTCTGTCGAGCCTTAGGCCTGTACATGCTTAATGGTAGAATCAGAGGGGACTCTTTAGGTCAGTTTACTTACTGCTCAGCTCTTGGGACAAGTGTAGTCGATTATGCCATCACTGACATTGACCCCTCCTCCATTAGTGCATTCACTGTCAGACCACAGACACCATTGTCAGATCACAGTCAGATCAACGTGTTTCTGAAGAAATTAACCGGCAATATTCATTCAAAAAAACAGCCCAATAAACTTTACAACATAAACCAATCGTTCAGATGGGCTCCAAACAGTGCAGAGGCATTCATTGAAACATTGAACTCAAATGAAATGATGAACTCTATACAGTTTTTCAATAACTCACAGTACCAAAACAATAAAGATGGTGTCAATTCAGCTACCCAAAACATCAACTGCATATTCCAAAAAGCAGCATCGAAAGCAAATTTGAGAAAACCAAAGCAATGCAACATCAGAAGCAAAAATCAAAATGTTTCTGACAAATGGTTTGATAATGAATGTAAAACAATTAGAAAACACCTAAGACAAATGTCAAACAAAAAACATAAGCAGCAAAACAACCCAGAGCTACGATATGAATACTTTGAAACTCTGAAACAGTATAAACAAACACTGAAATGCAAGAAATTGAATTATACCAACAAGACACTTGATGAAATTGAAAACGCAATTGACCAAAATCAGTTCTGGGACATGTGGAACAATTTAAGCACATCAAAGCCACAAGAATTAGCCATACAAGATGTAGGAATTTGGAAAACTTACTTTGATAATCTATACAAAAACATCCCACAAAAAGACTTAAACCAGAACCAATTAGAAATTAAAGAAAAATTGAACATCCTGGAATCAGTCATTAAAAACAACCAAAATCCATTAGATTACCCAATAACCCAACAAGAACTAAATGAAAAGCTAAAATCTATTAAATCAAAAAAGGCTTGTGGTGTAGACAACATCAGAAATGAAATGCTGAAAAACAGCACACCTGAGTTGCAAAATGCTGTGCTTAAATTGTTCAACATGGTTTTAACTTCTGGCTGCTTCCCTGATGTCTGGAACCAGGGGCTCATCTCCCCTATCCACAAAAGTGGAGACAAATCAGACCCCAATAATTACAGGGGAATTTGCGTCAACAGTAACTTGGGAAAGATTTTCTGTAGCATTTTGAATTCAAGAATTCAAACCTTTCTTCAAGAAAAAAATGTAATAAGTAAATGTCAAATTGGCTTTCTCCCTAACCATCGCACTACTGACCATATATACACCTTACACACACTAATTAATAAACACGTCCACCAAAAAAAAGAGGGCAAAATCTTTGCTTGCTTTATTGACTTTAAAAAAGCATTTGATTCGATTTGGCACGAAGGGCTATTCTACAAAATTCTACAAAGTGGGCTTGGTGGTAAGGTGTATGACTTAATAAAATGTATGTACACAGAAAATAAGTGTGCAATAAAAATCAAAAACCAAAGAACAGAATTTTTTTCACAATGTCGAGGTGTGAGACAAGGCTGCAATTTGAGTCCAAATCTTTTCAACATTTATATCAATGAATTAGCAGACATGTTGGACCAATCTCCAGCCCCAGGACTCACACTATTTGACACAGAGGTGAAATACCTGCTATATGCTGATGACTTGGTACTTCTATCACCAACCAAAGAAGGTCTTCAACAAAACATTAATATTCTGGAGCAATATTGCCATAATTGGGCCCTGGCAGTAAATTTCCAAAAAACTAAAATCATGATTTTCCAAAAAAAACCCAGATGTCAGAAACAAAAATGTAAATTCACCCTGAACAACACCTTAATTGAACACACAAAAAATTACACCTACCTTGGTCTGACCATATCTGCATCGGGAAACTTTAATATGGCAGTGAAGGCACTCAAAGAAAAAGCCCGCAGAGCAATGTATGCAATAAAAATGAAATTATTCAAAATCAACATCCCAATTAGAATTTGGACTAAAATATTTGACAGTGTAATCCTACCAATAGCACTTTATGGAAGTGAGGTTTGGGGGCCACTCAATAAACTGGATTTTAAAATGTGGGACAAACATCCAATTGAAACCCTACATGCAGAATTCTGTCGGAAAATTCTACAAGTCCAGAGAAATACACCAACTAATGCATGTAGGGCAGAATTGGGCCGTTTTCCAGTAATAATGAAAATACAGAAAAGATCATTAAAATTTTGGCTACATCTAAATTCAAGTCCAAATTCGAGTCTGCAATTTAAAGCACTTCAAGCCCAAGAGCTGAGCCCAGAAACGAGCCCTCTCAGTCAGCTGGTGTTGGACCTCACCAATCAAGCTGACACCAGCACTGCTTCAAAAGAAAGAATTCCAATAAACAAAATCATGAACCAATCAAAGGAATCATACTTACAATACTGGAAAAACGAAACAAAATCCCGAAGCCGACTAAATTGCTATCTGACCCTAAACAGAGAATATGAATTGGCTGATTATCTCTACTCTGTCAGAGATACGAAGCAGAGACAGATCCTTACCAAGTACAGGCTGAGTGACCACCGATTGGCAATAGAAACCGGCAGACATAAAAAGACATGGCTACCCAAAGAAGAGCGTGTATGTGGTCACTGCATGACAGGGGAGGTAGAGACAGAGATGCACTTTCTCCTTTACTGTGATAAATATTCCTCACAAAGAGATTCATTATTCACAGAAATGACTACATATATTCCACATTTTTACAAATTGAACCCAGAGGAAAAACTAAGAATACTCATGGGCGAAGGAGCAATGGCTCCTCTTGCAGCCAAATATGTATTTTCCTGCCATAGCCTGAGGGACACTGAATAATAACATCTGCATAGTAAACAGTAACTTACTTATTATTACTATTATTGTTATTACTATAATTATTAATGTTTACTGTAGACTGTTACCATTTTATTGTATTTATTTTTGTATTATTATTTACTACCATTTTATATTATTATTTGCTATCATTTACAATTTTGTTACAATGTATATTGTATACATTGTTGCTTTGGCAATATTGACACAATGTTTTTCATGCCAATAAAGCAGCTTGAATTTGAATTTGAATTTGAGAGAGAGAGAGAGAGAGAGAGAGAGAGAGAGAGAGATAGAGAGAGTGAGACAGAGACAGAGAGAGAGAGAGAGAGAGAGAAATGGAGAGAAATACAAACACAGACAGAGAGAGAGAGAGAGAGAGAGAGAGAGAGAGAGAGAGAGAGAGAGAGAGAGAGAGAGAGAGAGAGAGAAAGGGAGAGAAATACAAACACAGACAGAGAGAGAGAGAGAGAGAGAGAGAGAAAGGGAGAGAAATACAAACACAGACAGAGAGAGAGAGAGCTGAAACGGAAGCGATTGACAGATAGTATTTGAACCCAGGTCAGGGTTTGTTGAATATGAATATGCCCTCACATATTATGGTCAGGGACAAAATAGATGTATGACAGACAGGCTAACAGATTGGTCAAACAGTGATATTGGAGTGTCTGTGCTGCCATGGCGACCGTGAGATGTGAGATAGCAGCTGGCTGACAGCTGATGGATGTTAGAGGTGGTTGATTATCACTGGGCTCATGAAGACACCACACTACAACTAGGGTCAAATAATATGATTATAATGGGCCTGGAGAGAGAGAGATATGATTATAATGGGCCTGGAGAGAGAGAGAGACATGATTATAATGGGCCTGGAGAGAGAGAGAGACATGATTATAATGGGCCTGGAGAGAGAGATACATATGATTATAATGGGCCTGGAGAGAGAGAGAGAGAGACATATGATTATAATGGGCCTGGAGAGAGAGAGAGACATATGATTATAATGGGCCTGGGGAGAGAGAGACATATGATTATAATGGGCCTGGAGAGAGAGAGACATATGATTATAATGGGCCTAGAGAGAGAGAGACATATGATTATAATGGGCCTGGAGAGAGAGAGACATATGATTATAATGAGCCTGAAGAGAGAGATATGATTATAATGGGCCTGGAGAGAGAGACATATGATTATAATGGGCCTAGAGAGAGAGAGACATATGATTATAATGGGCCTGGAGAGAGAGACATATGATTATAATGGGCCTGGAGAGAGAGAGAGACATATAATTATAATGGGCCTAGAGAGAGAGAGACATATGATTATAATGGGCCTGAAGAGAGAGACATATGATTATAATGGGCCTGGAGAGAGAGATACATATAATTATAATGGGCCTGGAGAGAGAGAGACATATGATTATAATGGGCCTAGAGAGAGAGAGACATATGATTATAATGGGCCTGAAGAGAGAGACATATGATTATAATGGGCCTGGAGAGAGAGAGAGACATGATTATAATGGGCCTGGAGAGAGAGAGACATATGATTATAATGGGCCTGGAGAGAGAGAGAGAGAGACATATGATTATAATGGGCCTGGAGAGAGAGAGAGACATGATTATAATGGGCCTGGAGAGAGAGAGAGAGAGACATATGATTATAATGGGCCTGGAGAGAGAGAGAGACATATGATTATAATGAGCCTGGAGAGAGAGAGACATATGATTATAATGGGCCTGGAGAGAGACATATGATTATAATGGGCCTGGAGAGAGAGAGACATGTGATTATAATGGGCCTGGAGAGAGAGAGAGACATATGATTATAATGGGCCTAGAGAGAGAGACATGATTATAATGGGCCTGGCGAGAGAGAGAGACATATGATTATAATGGGCCTGGAGAGAGAGAGAGACATATGATTATAATGGGCCTGGAGAGAGAGAGACATATGATTATAATGGGCCTGGAGAGAGAGAGAGACATATGATTATAATGGGCCTGGAGAGAGAGACATATGATTATAATGGGCCTGGAGAGAGAGACATATGATTATAATGGGCCTAGAGAGAAACACCTGTGACAGCATTCCCTCCCACATATGCCCCCCTAGGCACAACTATGACAACATAACCAACAAAACCGGGTCACAACTCCTGCAGCTCTGTCGCACTTTGGGTATGTACATAGTCAACGGTAGGCTTCGAGGGGAGTCCTATGGTAGGTACACCTATAAATCATCTCTTGGCAGTAGTACTGTAGACTACTTTATCACTGACCTCAACCCAGAGTCTCTCAGAGCGTTCACAGTCAGCCCACTGACTCACTGACTCTATCAGACCACAACAAAATCAAAGTCTACTTGAACAGAGCAATACTCAATCATGAGGCATCAAAGCCAAAGGAACTGAGTAACATTAAGAAATGCTCTAGTTGGAAGGAATGCAGTTTGGAAACCTACCAAAAAACAATTAGGCAACAACAAATTCCATCCCTCCTAGACAATTTCCTGGGTAAAACGTTCCACTGTAATAGTGAAGGTGTAAACTTGGCAGTAGAAAATCTTAACTGTATATTTGACCTCTCAGCTTCCCCATCAAATCTAAAAATCTCAAATAGAAAACAAATAGAAAATGAACAACAATGACAAACGGTTTGATGAAGAATGCAAAAATCTAAGAAAGAAATAGATAGCTGGAAAGACACAGAAAGGGGACATAGATAGTTGGAGAGAGAGCGAGAGAGAGAGAGAGTGAGAGAGAGAGTAGGAGAGAGAGAGAGAGTGGGAGAGAGAGAGAGAGAGAGAGACAGAGAGAGGGAGAGCGAGAGAGAGAGAGGGACAGAGACAGAGAGAGAGAGAGAGAGAGAGAGGGGGACAGAGAGACAGAGAGACAGAGAGACAGAGAGTGAGAGAGAGAGAGAGAGAGAGAGAGAGAGAGAGACAGAGACAGAGAGAGAGAGAGAGAGACAGAGAGTAGGAGAGAGAGAGAGTGGGAGAGAGAGAGAGAGAGAGACCTAACCTACCAGCCTCCCAGTCTGCTCCAGCCCAGGTCAGAATACCAGCCTCCCAGTCTGCTCCACCCAGACAATCACCCACAACTGCAATTCTAATTGATTCAAATGGGAAGTTCTTAGTCCAGGAAAGATTATTCCCTAGACACCAGGTGTATAAGTTCTGGTGTCCTACAACTGAGAGTGCAATGCAGCTACTCAGTCAGACCAGGATTGACACCCCTGACAACATCATCATCCACACTGGCACAAACGACCTTCATGCCAAAGGTGAAAATGTATCTGGGGCAGTGAGAAGAGTGGCAGAACGGGCACAGGCTATGTTCCCAACAACCAATATAGTTGTGTCCACCCTCCTACCAAGAAAAGACTTCCCAGAAAAGTTGATCGACAAAATAAATCAACAGATCACTGTGGACTGTGCCTCACTGCTCAACGTCAGAACGGCTCACCACCCCACTCTGACATGTCAACACTTATATGATAATATACATCTTGATCAGGACAGTATCAGAACCTTTGCCAAGGACCTAAAAGATGCAACACTTGGCAGGGACCCACACACCCATCACCCCAGCAACAAAGGTCCCCCGCCCCACCTTCTGAAACAACAGTACCTCCACCATCCCGAGGAGAAAAGAGCCAGACATGGCTTATTACAGCACAGCTCTACTAGACCAGGCCCAACACAGCACAGCTCTACTAGACCCGGCCCATCACAACACAGCTCTACTAGACCCGGCCCTTCACAACACAGCTCTACTAGACCCGGCCCATCACAACACAGCTCTACTAGACCTGGCCCATCACAACACAGCTCTACTAGACCCGGCCCATCACAACACAGCTCTACTAGACCTGTCCCATCACAACACAGCTCTACTAGACCCAGCCCATCACAACACAGCTCTGACCACTACTCCAGGGTCGGTCAGAACACTGCCCTTCAGGGAAGTAGACCACATGATGCAGTCCACACCATGTATCAATTAGATCGTCAGCCTACATATGCTGAGGTAACCTCTGGCAGAAGACCCCTAGAACAATCAGAGATAGGAGAGGTGCGCCAACTACTGCAACTAATATGCAGACTACTGAGCTAGACAGTCCCTTTAATTCACACACGGGCACACGCGCGCACACACACACACACACAAACACACAGGGTTGCAGATTGCACATAAAATAAGTACAGTGCAATCTTATTCCATTCTTATTCATTTGTTTACAAATATTCCTAAATGTATTGACACCGGTATTATAATAATTATTATATGTAATGGTGTGTGTCTGTGTGTGTGTGTGCGCGTGTGTGTGTATGTATGTATGTATGTGTGTATATGTGTATGTGCATGTATGTGTGTATATATATATATATATATATATATATATGTGTATGTGTATATATATGTATATATATATGTATGTATGTATGTGTGTGTGTGTGTATGTATGTGTGTGTGTGTGTGTGTGTGTGTGTGTGTGTGTGTGTGTGTGTGTGTGTGTGTGTGTGTGTATATGTATGTGTATGTATATATGTGTATGTATGTGTATGTGTATGTATGTATATATATATATATATATATATGTGTATGTGTATGTATATATGTATGTATATGTGTATATGTGTATGTATGTATGTATATATATATATATATATATATATATATAGTATTTTATTTTTTTTGTTATTTTCGATGTACTTTACTCAAACCAGTGAATATCACTTATTATAAATGAGATCATTAACTATCAGCTCTTGGAATATCCAGGGCCTATACTCTTCACATTTTGGTTATAAAACAACTAATCCAGAATTGATTAAAAACATCAAGGGACAGGACATCATAATCCTACTGGAAACATGGTGTCGTGGAGACATAGATACTCAGTGTCCCTCAGGCTATAGAGAAAGTTTACTACCATCAATCAAACATAAAAATGTTAAACGGGGCCGAGACTCAGGTGGAATCATCATTTGGCATAAGCAGGACTTAGCACTGAATGAAATGAAAAAAGGTACCACTCACATTTGGCTAAAACTTAACAAAGGTACAATCTATTGTGACAATGATGTATACATATGTGCAGCTTATGCTCCTCCTTCAGATTCATCATATTATGATGATCAGTTTTTTGACAATCTCCAGACAGAAATCATTACATTTCAGGCGCAGGGTAAAGTGCTTCTTTGTGGAGATTTCAATGCAAGAACAGGTTCTGAGCCTGACTACACTGATGCGGGAGGTAACCACCACATATTTGGACACCCCTCCTTGTACAGTAGCCCTATTATAAATAATAGAAACAGTCCTGACCAAATACTGAACAAAAATGGAAAAGAGTTAGTACATCTCTGTCGAGCCTTAGGCCTGTACATGCTTAATGGTAGAATCAGAGGGGACTCTTTAGGTCAGTTTACTTACTGCTCAACTCTTGGGACAAGTGTAGTCGATTATGCCATCACTGACATTGACCCCTCCTCCATTAGTGCATTCACTGTCAGACCACAGACACCATTGTCAGATCACAGTCAGATCAACGTGTTTCTGAAGAAATTAACCGGCAATATTCATTCAAAAAAACAGCCCAATAAACTTTACAACATAAACCAATCGTTCAGATGGGCTCCAAACAGTGCAGAGGCATTCATTGAAACATTGAACTCAAATGAAATGATGAACTCTATACAGTTTTTCAATAACTCACAGTACCAAAACAATAAAGATGGTGTCAATTCAGCTACCCAAAACATCAACTGCATATTCCAAAAAGCAGCATTGAAAGCAAATTTGAGAAAACCAAAGCAATGCAACATCAGAAGCAAAAATCAAAATGTTTCTGACAAATGGTTTGATAATGAATGTAAAACAATTAGAAAACACCTAAGACAAATGTCAAACAAAAAACATAAGCAGCAAAACAACCCAGAGCTACGATATGAATACTTTGAAACTCTGAAACAGTATAAACAAACACTGAAATGCAAGAAATTGAATTATACCAACAAGACACTTGATGAAATTGAAAACGCAATTGACCAAAATCAGTTCTGGGACATGTGGAACAATTTAAGCACATCAAAGCCACAAGAATTAGCCATACAAGATGTAGGAATTTGGAAAACTTACTTTGATAATCTATACAAAAACATCCCACAAAAAGACTTACAACAGAACCAATTAGAAATTATAGAAAAATTGAACATCCTTGAATCAGTCATTAAAAACAACCAAAACCCATTAGATTACCCAATAACCCAACAAGAACTAAATGAAAAGCTAAAATCTATTAAATCAAAAAAGGCTTGTGGTGTAGACAACATCAGAAATGAAATGCTGAAAAACAGCACACCTGAGTTGCAAAATGCTGTGCTTAAATTGTTCAACATGGTTTTAACTTCTGGCTGCTTCCCTGATGTCTGGAACCAGGGGCTCATCTCCCCTATCCACAAAAGTGGAGACAAATCAGACCCCAATAATTACAGGGGAATTTGCGTCAACAGTAACTTGGGAAAGATTTTCTGTAGCATTTTGAATTCAAGAATTCAAACCTTTCTTCAAGAAAAAAATGTAATAAGTAAATGTCAAATTGGCTTTCTCCCTAACCATCGCACTACTGACCATATATACACCTTACACACACTAATTAATAAACACGTCCACCAAAAAAAAGAGGGCAAAATCTTTGCTTGCTTTATTGACTTTAAAAAAGCATTTGATTCGATTTGGCACGAAGGGCTATTCTACAAAATTCTACAAAGTGGGCTTGGTGGTAAGGTGTATGACTTAATAAAATGTATGTACACAAAAAACAAGTGTGCAATAAAAATCAAAAACCAAAGAACAGAATTTTTTTCACAATGTCGAGGTGTGAGACAAGGCTGCAATTTGAGTCCAAATCTTTTCAACATTTATATCAATGAATTAGCAGACATGTTGGACCAATCTCCAGCCCCAGGACTCACACTATTTGACACAGAGGTGAAATACCTGCTATATGCT
>NC_143039.1:15625000-15647500 GCF_057628025.1 Oncorhynchus mykiss
GAACATAGAAGAACCTCAGTCTGTTCCAGAGGCCTGTGTGTAGTCTCCCTTTGGCCAGATAGGTCTGACTCACAACACTAGCCTGTTAGCTCTCTACACAACACTAGCCTGTTAGCTCTCTAGCCTGTTAGCTCTCTACACAACACTAGCCTGTTAGCTCTCTAGCCTGTTAGCTCTCTACACAACACTAGCCTGTTAGCTCTCTACACAACACTAGCCTGTTAGCTCTCTACACAACAATAGCCTGTTAGTTCTCTACACAACAATAGCCTGTTAGCTCTCTACACAACACTAGCCTGTTAGCTCTCTACACAACAATAGCCTGTTAGCTCTCTACACAACACTAGCCTGTTAGCTCTCTAGCCTGTTAGCTCTCTACACAACACTAGCCTGTTAGCTCTCTACACAACAATAGCCTGTTAGCTCTCTACACAAAACTAGCCTGTTAGCTCTCTACACAACAATAGCCTGTGAGCTCTCTACCCAACACTAGCCTGTTAGCTCTCTACACAACACTAGCCTGTTAGCTCTCTACACAACAATAGCCTGTTAGCTCTCTACACAACACTAGCCTGTTAGCTCTCTAGCCTGTTAGCTCTCTACACAACAATAGCCTGTGAGCTCTCTACACAACAGTAGCCTGTTAGCTCTCTACACAACTCTAGCCTGTTAGCTCTCTACAGAACACTAGCATGTTAGCTCTCTACGGACAAAACATGGCCGCCCGTCCACACACTGTCTGAACATTACCTTGAACGGAGATGTCTTGTGCCATGATAGCTTATAGACAGTAGTAGGCAAATGAAGGGCCAAAGTTCCAATATAAAGACGTTGGAATAACATCTCTAGGGTCTATTGTTGGCAATAGATGGTGTTCTATTCTGTGTCTAGGCCGTTACCTGTTCCTCAGTGAAGTGTTGCCACTGGAGCAGCATCTCCTGTAGCAGAACCCAATGCTCCTCTGTCCACTTACAGATGGCTGCCCACCGGTCTCCCAGGTGCTGAAAGGAAGAACACGCGCGTTAGAAAAGAGGGCTTGTTTTTTTTTCGTGGTCCTTGGAAGCAGCACCTTAAGAGATTCCAGATAGAGCAGATACAGAATGGAACCCGGTGTTACTCTCAGCATCACGTACAGTACAGCTCCTTTCAACAAGACATTCTACTTGGGTTTAACTCCACTGGCCACCTCTCCACCCGGTTTCTACAGGCGTTCTGATGCTTGATGACCAGTATCTACCTCCATCTGGGAAAAGAAAGTCCTCTCATCCCAGCCTGCAGTAACACCATCACATGGCTCTGTGTGTTCCCTATTGCAGTAACAGTCACCATGCAGGAAGAGCTCCATCAGGTACATGCTATTAAAACCACATCCCCCTCACTTTAATTCCTGGGGGGATTTTTACTGTCATTGTAACAGAAAGTAATAAGCAAAGAGCCCAGGTGCCCAAAACGACCCTAAAACAGAGCCCCGGAGACGCGTGATAAAGAAGAC
Source organism: Oncorhynchus mykiss (assembly GCF_057628025.1). NCBI lineage: Eukaryota > Metazoa > Chordata > Actinopteri > Salmoniformes > Salmonidae > Oncorhynchus > Oncorhynchus mykiss. Next base: position 15,626,493 of record NC_143039.1, read on the forward strand.
AGTGACAGGTCACTATGGCAACTGGTTATTGAGTCTGTCTTGTCAATAGAAGACATGTAAAGCCTTTCAGAAGGTATATTTGTCTTTCTTCTGTTTCTTATAGCAGCAGTTAAAACAGGTTTGGTTGTTTTGTACCATGTCGTATCACTCCATCTTTCTAAACACTAAACAACAAAAACCAATCTGCATTAGACTGTATCTCTATTATGATTCATACTCACAAGACTACGGCATCTTCTCCCATTATCTCCTAACAACCACATACAAGAGACGAATAAACTAACTAACAAAGCAATTTCCCTTTTTCTCTTCCTTCCACCTCTCTCTCTCTCTTCCACTCCACCTGCCTCCCCCACTCTCTCTCTCTCTCTCCCCCACTTCTCTCTCTCTATCTCTCTCTCTTTCTCCCTCCTCCCTTCTCTGTCTCTCTGTCTCTCTCTCTTCCGCTCCCCCTGCCTCCCCCACTCTCGCTCTCTCCCCCACTTCGCTCTCTCTATCTCTCTCTCTTTCTCCCTCCTCCCTTCTCTGTCTCTCTGTCTCTCTCTCTTCCGCTCCACCTGCCTCCCCCACTTTCGCTCTCTCCCCCACTTCGCTCTCTCTATCTCTCTCTCTTTCTCCCTCCTCCCTTCTCTGTCTCTCTGTCTCTCTCTCTTCCGCTCCACCTGCCTCCCCCACTTTCGCTCTCTCCCCCACTTCTCTCTCTCTCTCTGTCTCTCTCTCTCTCCCTCCTCCCTTCTCTGTCTCTCTCTGTCTCTCTTTCCTCTCTTCTCCTCTCTCTCTCTCTCATCCAATAGACAGAGCAGAGCAGAATCCTGAGTTCCTGGACCGATAACTGCTAGACATGGTTAATCACCAGAGAACACTCATTATTTACCATCCAATCTATTTACACACAAATACTACGTTCTACCCGAATGGGTTTCTCTTCTCTCTTCCACTAAGGGAGAACATCAGCCGACAGTGTATTTGACAGTGTATTTGACAGTGTACTAGACAGTGTACTAGACAGTGTACTAGACAGTGTATTTGACAGTGTATTTGACAGTGTATTTGACAGTGTACTAGACAGTGTATTTGACAGTGTATTTGACAGTGTACTAGACAGTGTACTAGACAGTGTACTAGACAGTGTACTAGACAGTGTACTAGACAGTGTACTAGACAGTGTACTAGACAGTGTATTTGACAGTGTACTAGACAGTGTACTAGACAGTGTACTAGACAGTGTATTTGACAGTGTACTAGACAGTGTATTAGACATTGTACTAGACAGTGTACTAGAGAGTGTACTAGACATTGTATTTGACAGTGTACTAGACAGTGTATTAGACATTGTACTAGACAGTGTATTAGACAGTGTGTGTGTGTGTGTGTGTGTGTGTGTGTGTGTGTGTGTGTGTGTGTGTGTGTGTGTGTGTGCGTGCGTGCGTGTGTGTCCTGCCTGTCTCACCTGTAGTTTCTCCTCCAGGGCAGCGGTGGCGCTGTCTCCACTGTTCTCATCCACCACCACCACCATGTGTGTCAGAGAGTTGACACGCACCTGCTCCAACTCTAGGTCCTCCTGCAACAGCTACAATAGGCATGATAATTGGGTTGAGTCTAGTAGGGACAAAATGGCAGGAAATGGCCCAAAATGGAAGGAAATGGAAAGACACTATCTGAAGTGATCACATAGTAAATGTTCATGATTATTTCACTAGGATGTGCTGTAATGAACATGACCCTGAAAGGACCCCAGCCCTGCATGTAGCTAGATAGTAGTTAACCTACTTTGTGTTCCTCTACTTGGTGTTTAACATCCTCCAGGTCTGGCCCCATAGGCTGAGCCCCCATCCGCTTGATCCGCCCCTCTGTCAGCTCCAACCAATCAGTGAGCTGCTTCAACTGCTGGTGCTGAAGGTCCATCAACACCTCGTGGAGTCTGGGGGAGGAGGATGAGAGGAAAGAGGAGAGGAGAGGAGAGGAGAGGACAGGAGAGGAGAGGAGAGGAGAGGAGAGGTGAGGAGAGGAGAGGAGAGGAGAGGAGAGGAGAGGAGAGGAGAGGAGAGGAGAGGAGAGGAGAGGAGAGGAGAGGAGAGGAGAGGAGAGGAGAGGAGAGGAGAGGAGAGGAGAGGAGAGGAGAGGAGAGGGGGGAGGAGAGAAGAGGAGATGGAGAGCAGAGGAAGGGGAGAGGATAAGAGATGGAGGAGTAGAAGAGAAGAGAGGAAGAGAGGAGTAGGAGAGAGGAAGGAGAGGAGGAGAGGAGAAGGGAGGGAGGAGGAGAGGAGCAGAGTAGAGGAGAAGAGAAGAGAGGGAGGGAGGAGAGGAGAAGAAGAGAGGGAGGAGTGGAGAAGGGAGGGAGGAGGAGGAGAGTAGAGAAGAGGAGAAGAGAGAGAGGGGGAGAGGAGAAGAGGAGAGGAGAAAAGAGGGAGGAGGAGAGGAAAGGAGGGGCAAAGAGAAGAGGAGAGAAGGGGGAGGAGGAGAGACTGAGCAAAGAGGGCAGGGGGCTGTTGAGTACAGCTAGATCCTAGTTAGACACCTCACAGAGAGCTGCAGCTCAGGTCTATTCAAAACATAATATTACCTTCAAGGACATAGATACATATTTCTCACCCAGAGAGACATGCTGGATTTCAGGGGAATTTGTGTTTGTTTGTGTGTGTATGTGCGTGTGTGTGTATGTGCGTGTATGTGTGCGTGTATGTGTGTGTGTGTGTGCTTGTGTGGGTGCGTGCACAAGTCTGTGTGTGTGTGTGTTCACAATCGAGAGAATCCTGTCGCACAATCGAGAGCATCCTGTCGGGCTGTATCACCGCCTGGTACGGCAACTGCTCCGCCCACAACCGTAAAGCTCTCCAGAGGGTAGTGAGGTCTGCACAACGCATCACCGGGGGCAAACTACCTGCCCTCCAGGACACCTACACCACCCGATGTCACAGGAAGGCCATAAAGATAATCAAGGACAACAACCACCCGAGCCACTGCCTGTTCACCCCGCTATCATCCAGAAGGCGAGGTCAGTACAGGTGCATCAAAGCTGGGACCGAGAGACTGAAAAACAGCTTCTATCTCAAGGCCATCAGACTGTTAAACAGCCACCACTAACATTGAGCGGCTGCTGCCAACAGACTGACTCAAATCTCTAGCCACTTTAGTAATTAAAAATTGGATGTAATAAATGTATCACTAGTCACTTTAAACAATGTAACTTTATATAATGTTTACATACCCTACATTACTCATCTCATACATCTCATACATTACTCATCTCATCTCATACTCATTACATCATAAAGTGTACTCTATACCATCTACTGCATCTTGCCTATGCTGCGCGGCCATCGCTCATCCATAGATTTATATGTACATATTCTCATTCACCCCTTTACACTTGCCTGTATAAGGTAGTTGTTGTGAAATTGTTAGATTACTTGTTGGATATTACTGCAAGGTCGGAGCTAGAAGCACAAGCATTTCGCTACACTCACATTAACATCTGCTAAACATGTGTATGTGACCAATAAAATTAGATTATATGTGTGTGCCTGCCTGCGTGTCTGTGTACAGTATGGTCAGGGCTGGGTAGGTTACTTTCTGTACAACATTGTAATCCGTAAAGTAACTTTTGGATTAACTTTTTGGCGACGGGGCAGTATTTTCACGTCCGGATGAAATGCATGCCCAAATTCAACTGCCTGCTACTCATCCCCAGAAGATAAGATATGCATATTAGTAGTATATTTGGATAGAAAACACTCTGAAAACTGTTTGAATCATGTCTGTGAGTATAACAGAACTTATGGAGCAGGTGAAACTCTGAGGAAAAACCATTCAGATTTTTTTTTATTTTTTTAGGTCACTCTCTTTTCAATGGGTTTTCATTGGGAATCCAGATTTCTAAGGGACCTTCTTGCAGTTCCTACCGCTTCCACTGGATGTCACCAGTCTTTAGAAATTGGTTGAGGTTTTTCCTTTGTGTAATGAAGAAGTACTTAAAAAAATACCTAAAGTTGTATTACAAAAGTAGTTTGAAATGTTTTGGCAAAGTTTACAGGTAACTTTTGAGATATTTTGTAGTCACGTTGCACAAGTTGGAACTGGTGTTTTTCTGGATCAAACGTGCCAAATAAATTGACATTTTGGATATATATCGACGGAATTAATCGAACAAAAGGACCATTTGTGATGTTTATGGGACATATTGGAGTGCCAACAGAAGAAGCTCGTCAAAGGTAAGGCATGATTTATATTTTTATTTCTGCGTTTTGTGTCGCGCCTGCAGGGTTGAAATATGCTACTCTCTCTTTGTTTACGGATGTGCTATCATCAGATAATAGCATCGTTTGCTTTCGCCGAAAAGCCTTTTACATGTTGGCTGGATTCACAACACGTATAGCTTTAATTTGGTATCTTTACATGTGTGATTTCATGAAAGTTAAGATTTTTATAGTAATTTAGTTGAATTTAGCGCTGCATTCTCTCTGGCTTTTGGCCAAGTGGGACGCTAGAGAGGTTAACCAAACTCAGTAAGGTAATCTGATTACATTCAGTTACTTTTAGATTACTTTCCCCTTAAGAGGCATTAAAAGAGGACAAACATGTATGTTACCAATTGAACCACATCTACTGCAGGATAAGTTCATGTTAAAGTTTACATAGCTGGCCATATATGGATGTTACATTTTAACCCATCGCTTTCTACTACAGATAATAATACCATTAGGCTGTATCTTTACATTAAACACCAGAGTGTGTCAGATTTCCAGTCATTCCAATTCATTAAATACCCCTTGATCTTAAAGAATAGGACTGGGAAATGTAACAAAAACACCACGGGGGAGTTGAGAAGAGGACTGGGAAATGTAACAACAACACCACGGGGGAGTTGAGAAGAGGACTGGGAAATGTAACAACAACACCACGGGGGAGTTGAGAAGAGGACTGGGAGATGTAACAACAACACCACGGGGGAGTTGAGAAGAGGACTGGGAAATGTAACAACAACACCACGGGGGAGTTGAGAAGAGGACTGGGAGATGTAACAACAACACCACGGGGGAGTTGAGAAGAGGACTGGGAAATGTAACAACAACACCACGGGGGAGTTGAGAAGAGGACTGGGAAATGTAACAACAACACCACGGGGGAGTTGAGAAGAGGACTGGGAGATGTAACAACAACACCACGGGGGAGTTGAGAAGAGGACTGGGAAATGTAACAACAACACCACGGGGGAGTTGAGAAGAGGACTGGGAGATGTAACAACAACACCACGGGGGAGTTGAGAAGAGGACTGGGAGATGTAACAACAACACCACGGGGGAGTTGAGAAGAGGACTGGGAAATGTAACAACAGCACCCCGGGGGAGTTGAGAAGAGGACTGGGAAATGTAACAACATCCACAGCCATCCACAACATCCACAACCTCCACAACCTCCACAGCCTCCACAACCTCCACAACCTCCACAACCTCCACAGCCTCCACAACCTCCACAGCCTCCACAACCTCCACAACCTCCACAACCTCAACATTCTCCACAACATCCACAGCCATCCATAATATCCACAGCCTCCACAATATCCACAACCTCCACAACCTCCACAACAAGTACGCATTTCACTGTATTTTATTTAACCTTTATTTAACTAGGCAAGTCAGTTAAGAACTAATTCTAATTTTCATTGACGGCCTAGGAACAGTGGGTTAACTACCTGTTCAGGGGCAGAACGACAGATGTGTTACTAGTCCAACGCTCTAACCACTAGGCTACCCTGCCGCCCCGTAAGGTCTACAGCTGTTGTACAGCTGTTGTATTCGGCGCATGTGACAAATAACATTTGATTTTATTTGATCAAAGCAGGAATAGGTTTTTGTAGGCTTCAGTCCAAGCTATGTCTTCCAATGGAGTGACTGTTGTCGGCATCCAAAGATGATCCAACTTGAATAAACACTTGGAGGTCAGGATGACAGTAGTGGTGTAGTGTAATTTGATACGGATATCACTTATTATTGATATCCATATCGTCTGTTGAGCTACACCACTGCTGTCATCCTGACCTCCAAGTGTTTATTCAAGTTGGATCATCTTTGGATGCCGACAACAGTCACTCCATTGGAAGACATAGCTTGGACTGAAGCCTACAAAAACCTATTCCTGCTCTTTTCCCGCGATCCATCAAACACATTCGCTGTGTCGTCATAGTGATGTGGAACAAACTGAAACAATGTGGATTTGAATGTCGCTGAGAAAACAGAAATCTGTCATAAAGAACTGTTTCACAAACATCCTTTTTGAATATAAAAGTAATCTGAGAAGTTATCATCTAGTTTTTACAAAAGTATCTGCAATCCGATTACAATATTTTAGATAGTAGCGAAACGGATTACAGTTACCGGTTTCTATTAATCTGATACATGTAATCTGTTACTCCCCAACCCTGTGTATGTGTGGAGTCATTATGGAGGGATCAGGCGTTAGGAAGTGTATGTGTGGAGTCATTATGGAGGGATCAGGCGTTAGGAAGTGTATGTGTGGAGTCATTATGGAGGGATCAGGCGTTAGGAAGTGTATGTGTGGAGTCATTATGGAGGGATCAGGCGTTAGGAAGTGTATGTGTGGAGTCATTATGGAGGGATCAGGCGTTAGGAAGTGTATGTGTGGAGTCATTATGGAGGGATCAGGCGTTAGGAAGTGTATGTGTGGAGTCATTATGGAGGGATCAGGCGTTAGGAAGTGTGTGTGGAGTCATTATGGAGGGATCAGGCGTTAGGAAGTGTATGTGTGGAGTCATTATGGAGGGATCAGGCGTTAGGAAGTGTATGTGTGGAGTCATTATGGAGGGATCAGGCGTTAGGAAGTGTATGTGTGGAGTCATTATGGAGGGATCAGGCGTTAGGAAGTGTATGTGTGGAGTCATTATGGAGGGATCAGGCGTTAGGAAGTGTATGTGTGGAGTCATTATGGAGGGATCAGGCGTTAGGAAGTGTATGTGTGGAGTCATTATGGAGGGATCAGGCGTTAGGAAGTGTATGTGTGGAGTCACTATGGAGGGATCAGGCGTTAGGAAGTGTATGTGTGGAGTCATTATGGAGGGATCAGGCGTTAGGAAGTGTATGTGTGGAGTCATTATGGAGGGATCAGGCGTTAGGAAGTGTATGTGTGGAGTCATTATGGAGGGATCAGGCGTTAGGAAGTGTATGTGTGGAGTCATTATGGAGGGATCAGGCGTTAGGAAGTGTATGTGTGGAGTCACTATGGAGGGATCAGGCGTTAGGAAGTGTATGTGTGGAGTCATTATGGAGGGATCAGGCGTTAGGAAGTGTATGTGTGGAGTCATTATGGAGGGATCAGGCGTTAGGAAGTGTATGTGTGGAGTCATTATGGAGGGATCAGGCGTTAGGAAGTGTATGTGTGGAGTCATTATGGAGGGATCAGGCGTTAGGAAGTGTATGTGTGGAGTCATTATGGAGGGATCAGGCGTTAGGAAGTGTATGTGTGGAGTCATTATGGAGGGATCAGGCGTTAGGAAGTGTATGTGTGGAGTCATTATGGAGGGATCAGGCGTTAGGAAGTGTATGTGTGGAGTCATTATGGAGGGATCAGGCGTTAGGAAGTGTATGTGTGGAGTCATTATGGAGGGATCAGGCGTTAGGAAGTGTATGTGTGGAGTCACTATGGAGGGATCAGGCGTTAGGAAGTGTATGTGTGGAGTCATTATGGAGGGATCAGGCATTAGGAAGTGTATGTGTGGAGTCATTATGGAGGGATCAGGCATTAGGAAGTGTATGTGTGGAGTCATTATGGAGGGATCAGGCGTTAGGAAGTGTATGTGTGGAGTCAATATGGAGGGATCAGGCGTTAGGAAGTGTATGTGTGGAGTCATTATGGAGGGATCAGGCGTTAGGAAATGTATGTGTGGAGTCATTATGGAGGGATCAGGCGTTAGGAAGTGATGGTCTCTGTGACTGGAGCCTCCCCAGAATAATGCATTGGCTTCCCTGGTTGATGAATTCCTTAACACATGTTCTCACTGATTACCAGCAGAGATTACAAGTAGACATTACCAGTAGACATTACCAGCAGACATTACCAGTAGACATTACCAGCAGACATTACCAGTAGACATTACCAGCAGACATTACCAGTAGACATTACCAGCAGACATTACCAACAGACATTACCAGCAGACATTACCAGTAGACATTACCAGCAGACATTACCAGTAGACATTACCAGTAGACATTACCAGCAGACATTACCAGTAGACATTACAAGGATACATTACCAGCATACATTACCAGCAGAGATCACCAGTAGACGTTACCAGCAGACATTACCAGCAGAGATTATCAGTAGACATTACCAGCAGACATTACCAGCAGAGATTACCAGTAGACATTACCAGCAGAGATTACCAGCAGAGATTACCAGTAGACATTACCAGCAGAGATTACCAGTAGACATTACCAGCAGAGATTACCGGTAGACATTACCAGCAGACATTACCAGCAGACATTACCAGTAGACATTACAAGGATACATTACCAGCATACATTACCAGCAGAGATTACCAGTAGACATTACCAGCAGACATTACCAGCAGAGATTATCAGTAGACATTACCAGCAGACATTACCAGTAGATATTACAAGGATACATTACCAGCATACATTACCAGCAGAGATTACCAGTAGACATTACCAGCAGACATTACCAGCAGAGATTATCAGTAGACATTACCAGCAGACATTACCAGCAGAGATTACCAGTAGACATTACCAGCAGAGATTACCAGCAGAGATTACCAGTAGACATTACCAGCAGACATTACCAGCAGAGATTACCAGCAGACATTACCAGCATGCATTACCAGCAGAGATTACCATTAGACATTACCAGCAGACATTACCAGCAGACATTACCAGCAGAGATTACCAGTAGACATTACCAGCAGAGATTACCAGTAGACATTACCAGCAGAGATTACCAGTAGACATTACCAGCAGACATTACCGGTAGACATTACCAGCAGACATTACCAGTAGAGATTACCAGTAGACATTACCAGCGGCGATTACCAGTAGACATTACCAGCAGAGATTACCAGTAGACATTACCAGCAGACATTACCAGCAGACATTACCAGTAGACATTACCAGTAGACATTACAAGGATACATTACCAGCAGACATTACCAGCAGAGATTACCAGTAGACATTACCAGCAGACATTACCAGCAGAGATTATCAGTAGACATTACCAGCAGACATTACCAGCAGAGATTACCAGTAGACATTACCAGCAGAGATTACCATTAGACATTACCATTAGACATTACCAGCAGACATTACCAGCAGAGATTACCAGTAGACATTACCAGCAGAGATTACCAGTAGAGATTACCAGTAGACATTACCAGCAGACATTACCAGTAGACATTACCAGCAGACATTATCAGTAGAGATTACCAGTAGACATTACCAGTAGACATTACCAGCAGACATTACCAAGAGGGAGGTAGGTGATAATCACCCTAATGTAGGTTTGGGCCATAGGTTCTCTGCCTGTCTGTCTCTGTGTGTGTGTGTGTTTGAGTGTTTGTGTGTGTGTGTGTTTTTGTGTGTGTGTGTTTGTGTGTGTGTGTGTGTCTGTGTGTGTGTGTGTGTGTGTGTGTGTGTGTGTGTGTGTGCGTCCATCCATCCATCCATCCATCCATCCATGTGTGTGTCCTACCTGCTCTGTTTCTCCATGCTAGCCACTCTGAGGTGTTCCCAGCGGGAGTTGAGGAGGTTCATCTGCTCCCTGACCTCTTTCTCCTCCTCCTCCGTTAAATGGCCTTCACCCAGGAGGGCACTGCCTGCACGCAGCACCCTGCCCACACTGCCCTGGTGGGACGTCAGCTCCACCATGTAGCCCTGAGAGGACACAGGCAGGAAGGGACGTACACACACAGACACAGACACAGGGACACACACACAGGGACACACACAGACACAGGGACACACACACAGGGACACACACAGACACAGTGACACACACACACACAGGCACACACAAACAGACACAGGGACACACACACAGACACAGGAACACACAGACACACAGAAACACACAGACATACATATAGACACAAGCACACACACACAGACACACACACAAACAGGAACACACAGACACACACACAGATACCGGAACACACACACATACACAGGCACGCAAACACGTAGGGACACACACATACTTACAAACACGCGCACACACAGCGCATGTAGACACACACAAACACACACACACACCCAGTACATGTTATAGTATATAATGAACACACAGGGGGGAAACCCATAGTCAGGTTTTCCACCTGAACAGATATTCCCTTCATCTTTCCTTTCTTCTTCCATGGTGTTGTTATTCATTATTATATACTAAACTACCCTTGGATTTTTTTACACATTGTGTTGTTCTACAGCCTGAAGTTAAAATTGATTCAACTGAGATGTTTTGTCACTGGCTTACACACAATACCCCATAATGTCAAAGTGGAATTATGTTTTCCATTTTTTTTTTTACCAAATTAATTCAAAATGAAAAGCTGAAATGCCTTGAGTCAACAAGTATTCAACCCCTTTGTTATGTATGACAAGCTGAAATAAGTTCAGGAAAAATGTGCTTAACATGATTTTTGAATGACTACCTCATCTCTGTACCCCACACATACAATTATTTGTAATGTCCCTCAGTCGAGCAGTGAATTTCAAACATTGGTTCAAACACAAAGACCAGGGAGGTTTTCCAATGCCTCACAAAGAAGGGCACCTATTGGTAGATGGGTAAACATAAAAAAGCAGACGTTGAATATCTCTTTGAGTACGGTGAAGTTATTAATTACACTATGGATGGTGTATCAATACACCCAGTCACTACAAAGATACAGGAGTCATTCCTAACTCAGTTGCCGGAGAGGAAGGAAACCGCTCAGGGATAGTTACTCCACAAAGCTAACCTAATTGACTGAGGTGTGAAAAAGAAGCCTGTACAAAATAATAATGTCTACAAAACATGTATCCTGTTTGCAACGAGGCACTAAATTAATACTGCAAAATAATTGCAAAACAATTAACTTTTTGTCCTGAATAAAAAGTGTTATGTTTCGGCAAATCCAATACAACACATTACTGAGTACCACTCTCCATATTTTCAGGCATAGTGGTGGCTGCATCATGTTATGGGTATGCTTGTCATCATTAACAACTGGGAAGTTTTTCAGGATAAAAAATAAACATAATGGAGCTAAGCACAGCCAAAATCCTTAGAGGAAAATCTGGCTCAGTCTGAGTTCCACCAGACACTGGGAGATGAATTCACCTTTTAGCAGGACTATAACCTAAAACACAAGTCCACATCTGGAGCTGCTGAACACAGTGAATGTTCCTGAGTGGCCGAGTTACAGTTAAGACTCGAATCTATTTGAAAATCTAAAAAACATTCACTTTGTCATTGAGATTTGTTATTTGATTTAATCCATTGTGAATTCAGGCTGAAACACAACAAAATGTGGAATAGGTCAAGGGGTCTGAATACTTTCTTGTGTGTTATATGGTATATATCCCCTCGGGGGTGTCCCTACCTCGTGTGTTATATGGTATATATCCCCTCGGGGGTGTCCCTACCTCGTGTGTTATATGGTATATATCCCCTCGGGGTGTCCCTACCTCGTGTGTTATATGGTTTATATCCCCTCGGGGGTGTCCCTACCTCGTGTGTTATATGGTTTATATCCCCTCGGGGGTGTCCCTACCTCGTGTGTTATATGGTACAGATCCCCTCGGGGGTGTCCCTACCTCGTGTGTTATATGGTATATATCCCCTCGGGGGTGTCCCTACCTCGTGTGTTATATGGTATAGATCCCCTCGGGGGTGTCCCTACCTCGTGTGTTATATGGTTTATATCCCCTCTGGGGTGTCCCTACCTTGTGTGTTATATGGTATATATCCCCTCGGGGGTGTCCCTACCTCGTGTGTTATATGGTATATATCCCCTCGGGGGTGTCCCTACCTCGTGTGTTATATGGTATAGATCCCCTCTGGGGTGTCCCTACCTCGTGTGTTATATGGTATATATCCCCTCGGGGGTGTCCCTACCTCGTGTGTTATATGGTATAGATCCCCTCGGGGGTGTCCCTACCTCGTGTGTTATATGGTTTATATCCCCTCTGGGGTGTCCCTACCTTGTGTGTTATATGGTATATATCCCCTCGGGGGTGTCCCTACCTCGTGTGTTATATGGTATATATCCCCTCGGAGGTGTCCCTACCTCGTGTGTTATATGGTATATATCCCCTCTGGGGTGTCCCTACCTCGTGTGTTATATGGTATATATCCCCTCGGGGGTGTCCCTACCTCGTGTGTTATATGGTATATATCCCCTCGGAGGTGTCCCTACCTCGTGTGTTATATGGTATATATCCCCTCGGGGGTGTCCCTACCTCGTGTGTTATATGGTATAGATCCCCTCGGGGGTGTCCCTACCTCGTGTGTTATATGGTATATATCCCCTCGGGGGTGTCCCTACCTCGTGTGTTATATGGTATAGATCCCCTCGGGGGTGTCCCTACCTCGTGTGTTATATGGTATATATCCCCTCGGAGGTGTCCCTACCTCGTGTGTTATATGGTATATATCCCCTCGGGGGTGTCCCTACCTCGTGTGTTATATGGTATAGATCCCCTCGGGGGTGTCCCTACCTCGTGTGTTATATGGTACAGATCCCCTCGGGGGTGTCCCTACCTCGTGTGTTATATGGTATATATCCCCTCTGGGGTGTCCCTACCTCGTGTGTTATATGGTATATATCCCCTCGGAGGTGTCCCTACCTCGTGGGTGTGGAACTGCTCCTTGACCTCCTCTACGTGAGAGGAGATGGGGGGCTGGGCCTGCAAGCCATCCTCTGCAGACAGCAGCCAGGTCAGGACCTCCTCCAGGATTCTCTGGTAGTCTTCCAGCTGGGTGGCCCCAGGGGCCAGGGGGCTCAGGCCCCGCTCCAGGTCATCCTGACTGCCCCCACGCAGCAACTGGGTCTGGGATGGGGAGGAGGAGAAGAGGGGAGATGGAAAAGGAGAGAGAGGGGAGGGGAGAGGTGAGGGGGAGGGGGAGAGAGAGAGGGTTAGGAGAGGGGAGAGGGGAGATGGAGGGGGAGACGGAAAAGGAGTGAGAAGGGAGGGGAGAGGTGAGAGGGAGGGAGGGAGAAGGGAGGAAGGGAGAGAGAGAGAGGGTTAGGAGAGGGAGATGAGGAAGTGGACTGAAGAGCGTGGTTAGACTCACCACTGACAATAAACAAATTGCTCTCTTGGAAATGGCAAGAGAATCGTTCCCAACTACATTAACACGGCTTCCTCTCCTAGGGAGTCTCAACAGTCTGAAGACTTCCTGCCTTGAAGGGAAGGGAGTGTGATGAGGAATGAAGTCTGTGGTGCCAAAACACATTAGAGGTGTGAAGCACAGAAACACAGACACCCCCGCATACACACGCACACGCACGCACGCACCCTCACGCGCACACACACACACACACACACACACACACACACACACACACACACACACACACACACACACACACACACACACACACACACACCTGCTGCACAGACAGAGGCAAACAAAAGGCAACACTCTATCCAAAAGCATAATTACAACGTACACACACACAAACACACAGACAGACAGAAACACACATTGACTCATGGTGACAAAGCCAAACACACAGGTGCATTAGTCAGCAGCACAAACAGAGCGTCTGGTGTGTTGTGTTGTGGTGCTGGTAGCCAAGCTGGGCCGTTGCCATGCCGTTTAGAAGCTCCACATGTAGACACAGACATACTCTGAGATTTGTGTCAGTCACTGGTACACCTGGAGAACCCAGATAACTGTTCATTTAGCCTGGGGGGGGGGGGCAGGCCGAGCTGAGCCTGGCCGAGCCAGAGACACAGGGCGCGTTCCAGGTTGTCTTTATTGTAGTCGTGTTGCACAGATCATCAAATCTCACAATGCCCAGAGAAGTGTTCAACTGCAATGAAGACTACCTGCTACGTAGCCACAGGCTCAGCCTCAGCTCTGTTCAGCCATGGATGGACACCCAGGAGGAGAGGAGAGGAGAGGAGAGGAGGGGAGGGGAGGGGAGGGGAGAGGAGAGGAGAGGAGAGGAGGGGAGGGGAGAGGAGAGGAGAGGAGAGGAGAGGAGAGGAGAGGAGAGGAGAGGAGAGGAGAGGAGAGGAGAGGAGAGGAGAGGAGAGAGCTACAGCTGTGAGACTAGAGACTGGGTAGGTAGTTAGCAGTAGACACAGACCTGCTCAGTAAAGCGTCTCCTCTTTTGTTCAGGTGACTTGACATATGCAGCTTGACTGTAGGCATAGCTTTTATAGTGAGGTTTAGGAGAGGTGGAGGGGGTACGAACCCGCCCCTGAGACACACTCACTGTGATCTGAGAGAGAGACAGAGAGACAGGGTGAGAGGGAGAGAGTGAGAGAGAGAGGGAGAGACAAAGAGAGAGAGGGAGAGAGAGAAAGACAAAGAGAGAGACAAAGAGAGAGAGGGAGAGACAAAGAGAGAGAGGGAGAGAGAGAAAGACAAATGGAGAGAGGGAGAGAGAGAAAGACAAACAGAGAGACAAAGAGAGAGAGGGAGAGAGGGAGAGAGAGAGGGAGAGCGAGAAAGACAAAGAGAGAGACAAAGAAAGAGAGGGAGAGACAAAGAGAGAGGGAGAGAGAGAAAGACAAATAGAGAGAGGGAGAGAGAAAGACACAGAGAGAGAGGGAGAGAGGGTGAGAGAGAGAGAGGGACAAAGAGAAAGAGATAGAGAGGGGTAGAGAGAGATGAGAGGAGAGGAGAGAGGGAGAAAGGCAGGAAGGAAGAGAAGAATAGAAAACAAGAAGAGGGAGGGAGAGGAAAAAGAGAGAGAAAATTATACAGAGGAAGGGTGAAGGACAGGAAAAGAGAGGAGGAGTCAGATGGAGGAGAGGAGAGGGAGAGGGAAGAAGGACAAGAAGAGAGAGGGAGAGTCAGAGGGAGGAGAGGAGAAGAGAAGGAAGAAGGACAAGAAGAGAGAGGGAGAGTCAGAGGGAGGAGAGGAGAAGAGAGGGAAGAAGGACAAGAAGAGAGAGGGAGAGTCAGAGGGAGGAGAGGAGAAGAGAGGGAAGAAGGACAAGAAGAGAGAGGGAGAGTCAGAGGGAGGAGAGGAGAAGAGAGGGAAGAAGGACAAGAAGAGAGAGGGAGAGTCAGAGGGAGGAGAGGAGAAGAGAGGGAAGAAGGACAAGAAGAGAGAGGGAGAGTCAGAGGGGGGAGAGGAGAAGAGAGGGAAGAAGGACAAGAAGAGAGAGGGAGAGTCAGAGGGAGGAGAGGAGAAGAGAGGGAAGAAGGACAAGAAGAGAGAGGGAGAGTCAGAGGGAGGAGAGGAGAAGAGAGGGAAGAAGGACAAGAAGAGAGAGGGAGAGTCAGAGGGAGGAGAGGAGAAGAGAGGGAGAGGGAGAAGGACAAGAAGAGAGAGGGAGAGTCAGAGGGAGGAGAGGAGAAGAGAGGGAGAGGGAGAAGGACAAGAAGAGAGAGGGAGAGTCAGGGAGGAGAGGGAGAGGGAGAAGGACAGGACAAGAGAGGAGGAGTCAGAGGGAGGAGAGGAGAGGAGAGGGAAGAAGGGAGGATGGGATCGAGGGTAGGAGTGAGAGAAAAAGACAGAGGACAGACAGGCATGTGTGGTTGGATGGGTGAAAGGGTGAGAGCGAGTGGAGGAGAGAGATTAGAGGAGAGAGTGGAGGAGAGAGTGGAGGAGAGAGTGGAGGAGAGAGATTTGAGGAGAGAGAGTGGAGGAGAGGAGAGATTGGAGGAGAGAGAGTTTAGGAGAGAATTGAGGAGAGAGAGTGGAGAGATTGGAGGAGAGAGTGGAGGAGAGAGAGTGGAGAGATTGGAGGAGAGAGAGTGGGGAGATTGGAGGAGAGAGTGGAGGAGAGAGTAGAGGAGAGAGAGTGGAGGAGAGAGTGGAGGAGAGAGTGGAGGAGAGAGAGTGGAGGAGAGAGTGGAGGAGAGAGTGGAGGAGAGAGCGTGGAGGAGAGAGTGGAGGAGAGCGTGGAGGAGAGAGTGGAGGAGAGAGAGTGGAGGAGAGAGTGGAGGAGAGAGCGTGGAGGAGAGAGAGTGGAGGAGAGAGTGGAGGAGAGAGCGTGGAGGAGAGAGTGGAGGAGAGAGTGGAGGAGAGAGCGTGGAGGAGAGAGTGGAGGAGAGAGAGTGGAGGAGAGAGTGGAGGAGAGAGCGTGGAGGAGAGAGAGTGGAGGAGAGATTGGAGGAGAGAGAGTGGAGGAGAGAGCGTGGAGGAGAGAGTGGAGGAGAGAGTGGAGGAGAGAGAGTGGAGGAGAGAGTGGAGGAGAGAGCGTGGAGGAGAGAGAGTGGAGGAGAGATTGGAGAAGAAAATGAAAGAGAAGTGAAAGGAAGGTCAAGAGTGTCAGGGCAACAGAGACAGTTTAGAAAATACATGTAGAGTAGATCAGCAACACATAAAACACAGAGAGAGCAGCATCCATTATACTGGATTAACCCCTAAAGACAGAGAGAGCAGCATCATTATACTGGATTAACCCCTAAAGACAGAGAGCAGCATCCATTATACTGGACTAACCCCTAAAGACAGAGAGAGCAGCATCATTATACTGGATTAACCCCTAAAGACAGAGAGAGCAGCATCCATTATACTGGATTAACCCCTAAAGACAGAGAGAGCAGCATCCATTATACTGGATTAACCCCTAAAGACAGAGAGAGCAGCATCCATTATACTGGATTAACCCCTAAAGACAGAGAGAGCAGCATCCATTATACTGGATTAACCCCTAAAGACAGAGAGAGCAGCATCCATCATACTGGATTAACCCCTAAAGACAGAGAGAGCAGCATCCATCATACTGGATTAACCCCTAAAGACAGAGAGAGCAGCATCCATTATACTGGATTAACCCCTAAAGACAGAGAGAGCAGCATCCATCATACTGGATTAACCCCTAAAGACAGAGAGAGCAGCATCCATTATACTGGATTAACCCCTAAAGACAGAGAGAGCAGCATCCATTATACTGGATTAACCCCTAAAGACAGAGAGAGCAGCATCCATTATACTGGATTAACCCCTAAAGACAGAGAGAGCAGCATCCATTATACTGGACTAACCCCTAAAGACAGAGAGAGCAGCATCCATTATACTGGACTAACCCCTAAAGACAGAGAGAGCAGCATCCATTATACTGGATTAACCCCTAAAGACAAAGAGCAGCATCCATTATACTGGATTAACCCCTAAAGACAGAGAGAGCAGCATCCATTATACTGGATTAACCCCTAAAGACAGAGAGCAGCATCCATTATACTGGATTAACCCCTAAAGACAGAGAGAGCAGCATCCATTATACTGGACTAACCCCTAAAGACAGAGAGAGCAGCATCCATTATACTGGATTAACCCCTAAAGACAGAGAGCAGCATCCATTATACTGGATTAACCCCTAAAGACAGAGAGAGCAGCATCCATTATACTGGACTAACCCCTAAAGACAGAGAGCAGCATCCATAATACTGGATTAACCCCTAAAGACAGAGAGAGCAGCATCCATTATACTGGATTAACCCCTAAAGACAGAGAGAGCAGCATCCATAATACTGGATTAACCCCTAAAGACAGAGAGAGCAGCATCCATAATACTGGATTAACCCCTAAAGACAGAGAGAGCAGCATCCATTATACTGGATTAACCCCTAAAGACAGAGAGCAGCATCCATTATACTGGATTAACCCCTAAAGACAGAGAGAGCAGCATCCATTATACTGGACTAACCCCTAAAGACAGAGAGCAGCATCCATTATACTGGATTAACCCCTAAAGACAGAGAGAGCAGCATCCATTATACTGGATTAACCCCTAAAGACAGAGAGCAGCATCCATAATACTGGATTAACCCCTAAAGACAGAGAGAGCAGCATCCATTATACTGGATTAACCCCTAAAGACAGAGAGCAGCATCCATAATACTGGACTAACCCCTAAAGACAGAGAGCAGCATCCATTATACTGGACTAACCCCTAAAGACAGAGAGCAGCATCCATTATACTGGACTAACCCCTAAAGACAGAGAGAGCAGCATCCATAATACTGGATTAACCCCTAAAGACAGAGAGAGCAGCATCCATTATACTGGACTAACCCCTACTGTAACTCCCCAGTCTGAACAACAGAGTCCGGATCAGAATCCGTTCACATCTCAACAATACACTGTGAGCCAGGCTGGATGACAGCTAGGGGCCCTTTTCACAGAGTTTCAGAGTAGGACTGCTGATCTAGGATCAGGTCCCCCTTGCCGAGATGATTGTATTCGTTATGACCTAAAACTGATCCCATATCAGCCAGCATTCCTTCTCTTGAGAAGCTTGATACATACGGACCCTGTCTTCCCCAACTGAACATCCTAAACCCAGCCCAATCCCCTGAGCTACAGCTGAATATATTAAACTATGTAAACTCATCCAGACCATTCAGCCTGGGAACTGAACCGTCTCCCTGTCTGCTGTCTGTCTGTCTCCCTGTCTCCCTGTATCAGAGTGGGAGAGATAGTCCTGTCTGTCTGCAGCAGAGTGGGAGAGATAGTCCTGTCTGTCTGCATCAGAGTGGGAGAGATAGTCCTGGCTGTCTGCATCAGAGTGGGAGAGATAGTCCTGTCTGTCTGCATCAGAGTGGGAGAGATAGTCCGGTCTGTCTGCATCAGAGTGGGAGAGATAGTCCTGTCTGTCTGCATCAGTGGGTGGGGTTATATCCTTCCTGTTTGGCCCTGTCCGGGGGTGTCCTCGGATGGGGCCACAGTGTCTCCTGACCCCTCCTGTCTCAGCCTCCAGTATTTATGCTGCAATAGTTTATGTGTCGGGGGGCTAGGGTCAGTTTGTTATATCTGGAGTAATTCTCCTCTTATTCGGTGTCCTGTGTGAATTTAAGTGTGCTCTCTCTAATTCTCTCTTTCTCTCTCTCTCTCGGAGGACCTGAGCCCTAGGACCATGCCTCAGGAATACCTGACATGATGACTCCTTGCTGTCTCCAGTCCACCTGGCCGTGCTGCTGCTCCACTTTCAACTGTTCTGCCTGTGATTATTATTATTTGACCATGCTGGTCATTTATGAACATTTGAACATCTTGGCCATGTTCTGTTATAATCTCCACCCGGCACAGCCAGAAGAGGACTGGTCACCCCTCATAGCCTGGTTCCTCTCTAGGTTTCTTCCTAGGTTTTGGCCTTTCTAGGGAGTTTTTCCTAGCCACCGTGCTTCTACACCTGCATTGCTTGCTGTTTGGGGTTTAGGCTGGGTTTCTGTACAGCGCTTTGAGATATCAGCTGATGTACGAAGGGCTATATAAATACATTCAATTTGATTTGATCAGAGTGGGAGAGATAGTCCTGGCAGTCTGCATCAGAGTGGGAGAGATAGTCCTGGCAGTTGGTGTAAATGATGATAAATTAAGTGAAGGATAATGACGTCTTCCAGACAGCTAGACTAATTTCCCTCTCTCTCATCTCTCTCTCATTCTCTCACTTTCTTTCTCTCACTCTCTCGCTCTTTCTTCATCTTTGTCTCTCTCTCTCCTTCTCATTTTCCCTCTCTCTCTCTTTTTCTTCCGCTCTCTCTGACATTCGCTCTCTCTTTCCCTCTCGGTCTCTTTCTCTCTCCCCCTCTGTGTCTCTCTTTCTCTCTCCCCCTCTCTGTCTCTCTTTCTCTCTCCCCCTCTGTGTCTCTCTTTCTCTCTCCCCCTCTCTGTCTCTCTTTCTCTCTCCCCCTCTCCGTCTCTCTCTTTCTCTCTCCCCCTCTCCGTCTCTCTCTTTCTCTCTCCCCCTCTCCGTCTCTCTCTTTCTCTCTCCCCCTCTCTGTCTCTCTTTCTCTCTCCCCCTCTCTGTCTCTCTTTCTCTCTCCCCCTCTCTGTCTCTCTTTCTCTCTCCCCCTCTCCGTCTCTCTCTTTCTCTCTCCCCCTCTCTGTCTCTCTTTCCCTCTCGGTCTCTTTCTCTCTCCCCCTCTGTGTCTCTCTTTCTCTCTCCCCCTCTCTGTCTCTCTTTCTCTCTCCCCCTCTCCGTCTCTCTCTTTCTCTCTCCCCCTCTCTGTCTCTCTTTCTCTCTCCCCCTCTCCGTCTCTCTCTTTCTCTCTCCCCCTCTCCGTCTCTCTCTTTCTCTCTCCCCCTCTCCGTCTCACTTTCTCTCTCCCCCTCCCCATCTCTCTCCCCCTCTTCGTCTCTCTTTCTCTCTCCCCCGTCTCTGTCTCTGTCTCTCTCTCTCTCTCTCTCTCTCTCTCTCTCCCTCTCTCTCTCTCATTCACTCTCTCTTTCTCTCTCCACCGTCTCTGTCTCTCTCTCTCTCTGTCTCTCTCTCTCTTTCTCCCTCTCCCTCTCTCTCTCTCTCATTCACTCTATCGTCTCTCTCTCTCCGCCACATATCCATCAGTCATTATCACAATTTATAGTCCCACATCAATAGAATAGTGACTCAGAAAGATAGCAATTAAAGGAGTTAAGATAACATTTATCCTTAAATGTTTTGCTCACTGGGTATATTTCTACTACAGTTACACTACTGAAAGACCTTGACTATAACAGCTGAACCTGTGTGAACTGGGATGGAGGGTGTTGGATAACAACACCATACCAGGGATATGAGATGACAGCAGTGACATCACAGACAGACATCACTGCTTTAGACCAGAGGCCTTGGGAGGCCCAAGACCCTTCACTCCAGAGGCCTTGGGAGGCCCAAGACCCTTCACACCAGATGCCCTGGAAGGCCCAAGACCCTTCACTCCAGAGGCCCTGGGAGGCCCAAGACCCTTCACTCCAGAGGCCCTGGAAGGCCCAAGACCCTTCACTCCAGAGGCCCTGGAAGGCCCAAGACCCTTCACTCCAGAGTCTTTGGGAGGCCCAAGACCCTTCACTCCAGAGGCCCTGGAAGGCCCAAGAACCTTCACTTCAGAGG
>NC_143039.1:15652500-15707500 GCF_057628025.1 Oncorhynchus mykiss
CTACAGTACCTCTCCTCTCCTCCTCTCTCTCTACCTCCTCCTCTCTCTCCATCTCTACAGTACATCTCCTCTCCACCTCTACCTCTCTACCTCCTCCTCTCTCTCCTTCTCTACAATACCTCTCCTCTCCACCTCTACCTATCGACCTCCTCCTCTCTCTCCATCTCTACAATACCTCTCCTCTCCTCTCTACCTCTCTACCTCCTCCTCTCTCTCCATCTCTACAATTCCTCTCTACCTCTCTACCTCCTCCTCTCTCTCCTTCACTACAATACCTCTCCTCTCTCTCCAATACCTCTCCTCTCCACCTCTACCTCTCTCTCTCTCTCTACCTCCTACTCTCTCTCCTTCTCTACAATACCTCTCCTCTCCTGTCCACCTCCTCTCTCTCCATCTCTACAATACCTCTCCTCTCTACCTCTCTCTTTCTACCTCCTCCTCTCTCTCCATCTCTACAATACCTCTCCTCTCCTCTCTACCTCTCTCTCTACCTCGTCCTCTCTCTCCTTCTCTACAATACCTCTCCTCTCCACCTCTACCTCTCTCTCTACCTCCTCCTCTCTCTCCATCTCTACAATACCTCTCCTCTCCTCTCTACCTCTCTCTCTACCTCGTCCTCTCTCTCCTTCTCTACAATACCTCTCCTCTCCACCACTCCCTCTCTCTACCTCTCCTTCTCCCTCTCTCTATGTCCCTCTCATCCTCTATTCCTTCTCTAGTCATGATGACGTTCAGAGGGACACGTCATTGCGATAGAAAACAATGCCTCATGTATACAGAGCTGTGTGTGTAGTTGTAGCTGGCTGACATGCTGCTAGACTACAGCCACATCTGCCTTCATTAAGACCGTATCCACCAGCCACTGTAATGGATGGCACAGCAGTTAATAAAGACCAGAGTAATTGATGCCAGAGTCATCGATCACACCGCCTGTTTTCCCAGCACTGTTACTGCACAAAAGTTGAACTATTTTCCACTTGAGACGCCTGGAGCGCTTTGCCAAAAAACAGTCCACCCACACTATCTGAAAACACTGGAATTAAAGGCTTCAGTGGTACTTTGAAAAGACTCAACCCCCCCCCCCTCACCTAATCCATCACACAGAGGTAACTGGAGACCAGAATAATGGGAACCATAGAAACTGATGGATGGCAGGGTGGTGTGTTGAGCCCAGAGGGAAGATAAGCGGTTGGTAGAAGGAGAGAGAGTGCAGTTTAGTTGATGCTGAGGCAGAATCACACAAGGGGTCTGAAATGATGCTTTACTCCAAATATAGTGAACTACTTTTGAGTGAGTCAATATGTGGGTCCTGATCAAAAGTAGTGCACAACACAGGGAATAAGGTGCCATTTAGGACATAACCCAACTAATACCCTATTCCCTATATAGTGCACTACTTTAGACCAGGGCCCTATTCCCTATATAGTGCACTACTTCAGACCAGGGCCCTATTCCCTATATAGTGCACTACATCTGACCAGGGCCCTGTTCCCTATATAGTGCACTACTTCAGACCAGGGCCCTATTCCCTATATAGTGCACTACTTCAGACCAGGGCCCTATTCCCTATATAGTGCACTACTTCAGACCAGGGCCCTATTCCCTATATAGTGCACTACTTTAGACCAGGGCCCTATTTAGGATGCACCTTGTCTTTATAGTCTCCCATCGGAGTGTGAGGTAGCTAGCCATGTTAATGAAGGCCACAGCTGCAGCTCCAACTGGCTCTGTGCTGATTCAGTCTGTTCAGTAGACAGACAGACAGACAGACATCACCACAACATCCCTCAGCCTCTAGCCTCATCAACCCTCACTATTTCTCTCTGTGCCCCTACACTCACCCTCTCTCTCTCTGTGCCCCTACAATCACCCCCTCTCTCTCTGTGCCCCTACACTCACCCTCTCTCTCTCTGTGCCCCTACACTCACCCCCTCTCTCTCTGTGCCCCTACAATCATCCCCTCTCTCTCTGTGCCCCTACACTCACCACCTCTCTCTCTGTGCTGATTCAGTCTGTTCAGTAGACAGACAGACAGACATCACCACAACATCCCTCAGCCTCTAGCCTCATCAACCCTCACTCTTTCTTTCTGTGCCCCTACACTCACCACCTCTCTCTCTCTCTCTCTCTCTCTCTCTCTCTCTCTCTCTCTCTCTCTCTCTCTCTCTCTCTCGCCAAGAGTGTGCAAAGCTGTCATCAAGGCAAAAGGTGGCTACTTTGAAGAATCTGAAATGTAAAATATATTTGTTTTAACACTTTTCTGGTTACTACGTGATTCCATATTTCATAGTTTTGATTTATTTATTCATTTATTCTACAATGTAGAAAATAGTAAAGATAAAGAAAAACCCTTCAATGAGTAGGTGTGTCCAAACCTCTGGTACTGTATACCTCATCACATTCTATCTGACATCTACAGACAGTTCCCTGGACTTCATGGTAGTTTCTGCTCTGACATGCACTGTCAACTGTGGGACCTCCCTCTCTCTCTTTATCTTTCTTTCTCTTTCCCTCTCTCTCTCTCTCTCTCTCTCTCTCTCTCTTTCCCTCTCTCTTTCTCTCTCTCTTTCTCTCTCTCTGTCTCTCTTTCCCTCTCTCTCTCTCTCTCTCTCTCTCTCTCCCCGTGTCTCTCTCTGATCTCTCTCTCTCTCTCTCTACCTCTCTGTCTCTCTCTCTCTCTCTCTCTCTACCTCTCTCTCTCTCTCTCTCTCTCTCTCTCTCTACCTCTCTCTGTCTCTCTACCTCTCTCTCTACCCCTCTCTCTCTCTCTCTCTGTCTCTCTCTCTCTACCTCTCTCTCTCTCTCTGTCTCTCTCTCTCTCTACCTCTCTCTGTCTCTCTCTCTCTCTGTCTCTCTCTCTCTGTCTCTCTCTCTCTCTCTCTGTCTCTGTCTCTGTCTCTCTCTGTCTCTCTCTCTCTCTCTCTCTCTCTCTACCTCTCTCTCTCTCTCTCTGTCTCTCTGTCTGTTTCTCTCTCTCTCTCTCTCTCCCCCTGTCTCTCTGTCTGTCTCTCTCTCTCTCTCTCTCTCTCTCTCTCTCTCTCTCTCTCTCTCTCTCTCTCTCTCTCTCTGAGGACATACATGATGATGTAGTGAGGGTGGGGGGCAGTGTGCGTCCCTGACTGTAACCCTACAGATCTCTCTGATAATAACTGACAGAGACAGATCACATTGAGAACATCACATATCACACACACTGCCACCAGAGCAATATACATGAATCACACACACACACACACACACACACACACACACACACACACACACACACACACACACACACACACACACACAGGGAGCCACCAGGCAATATATATCACCAAGCCACTAGGGTGGGCTATATCAAATAGCCACGCAGGAGGAGGAGGACTGATATATTTCACACAGCTAACGGAAGCAACATACTGTATATCACATGACCACATGGGACAAATATATCACCTAGATTCCTAGAAATATGAGGGAGATACAACTCCCACTCCTATAGTGGGATGATATAGGATGACGTATCACTCAACCACAACAGTTATATCAACTATAAATAAGAGGGAGATACAACTCCCACTCCTATAGTGGGATGATATAGGATGACGTATCACTCAACAGTTATATCAACTAGAAATAAGAAGACAGTGTTTCCCCTATATTCATCTAGCAGCGGTGGCCCTCATCACAATCACCAATCATACCATGACTGGGTAGGGCATAACATTACAATCACCAATCATAACATGACTGGGCAGGGCATGACAATGACATCACCAATCATAACATGACTGGGCAGGGCATGACAATGACATCACCAATCATAACATGACTGGGCATAACATCACAATCACCAATCATAACATGACTGGGTAGGGCATAACATTACAATCACCAATCATACCATGACTGGGTAGGGCATAACATTACAATCACCAATCATAACATGACTGGGCAGGGCATGACAATGACATCACCAATCATAACATGACTGGGCATAACATCACAATCACCAATCATAACATGACTGGGCATAACATCACAATCACCAATCATAACATGACTGGGCATAACATCACAATCACCAATCATAACATGACTGGGCTGGGCATGACAATGACATCACCAATCATAACATGACTGGGCAGGTTATGACAATGACATCACCAATCATAACATGACTGGGCAGGGCATAACAATGACATCACCAATCATAACATGATTGGGCAGGGCATGACAATGACATCACCAATCATAACATTACTGGGCAGGGATTAATAATGACATCACCAATCATAACATGACTGGGCAGGGCATAACAATGGCATCACCAATCATAACATCCTCAATAAGCCCAGTTATTAATGCAATTCATATCTCCCAGATTTTTTCTTCTCATCGCCAAGGTGACCAGAATCTAATAGGCCGTAGCCAATCAGCATTCTGCTCCACCATATTCCATTGGTGTATTCTGTGATTGGGACTATTTAACGTCTCAATGAGAGCATGACACCAGTGTCATAATTGATTAGGACGGGACAGATGACAATCTGTCCACTGAATACTAATCCATACTGGACCATGGGACTACGCCACAGTGCACAATATACTGTGGTACCATGGACCTAGCACCATGCCTCAACACCACCATGGACCTAACACCATGGACCTAACACCATGGCTCAACACCACCATGGACCTAACTCCATGGACCTAACACCATGGCTCAACAACACCATGGACCTAACACCATGGACCTAACACCATGGACCTAACTCCATGGACCTAACACCATGGACCTAACACCATGGACCTAACACCATGGACCTAACACCATGCCTCAACACCACCCTGCTCAGTCATGTCCTGCTTAGGCCTGTTTACACACCAACACAGCAAAAATCAGCTTCTCATTGATCTGAATTTCATTGATCTGCACGTCCAGCCCTTATATTTATTCTCACAATGAAGTGTTTTAACATTGTATTTTCAGGACAACCAGGGCTACAAGTAGAACACAAAACTATTTCACATCAAATCAAATCAAATGTATTTGTCACATACACATGGTTAGCAGATGATGTTAATGCGAGTGTAGCGAAATGCTTGTGCTTCTAGTTCCGACAATGCAGTACTAACCAACGAGTAATCTAACCTAACAATTCCAGAACTACTACCTTATACACACAAGTGTAAAGGGATAAAGAATATGTACATAAAGATATATGAATGAGTGATGGTACAGAGTGGCATAGGCAAGATGCAGTAGATGGTATAGAGTACAGTATATACATATGAGATGAGTAATGTAGGATATGTAAACAAAGTGGCATAGTTTAAAGTGGCTAATGATACATGTATTACATAAAGATGCAGTAGATTATAAGAGTACAGTATATACATATACATATGAGATGAGTAATGCAGGGTATGTAAACATTATATTAAGTAGCATTGTTTAAAGTGGCTAGTGATATATTTTACATCAATTTCCATCAATTCCCATAATTAAAGTGGCTGGAGTTGAGTCAGTGTGTTGGCAGCAGCCTACCCTCTGGAGAGCCTTACGGTTGTGGGCGGAGCAGTTGTCGTACCATCTGTAGAAGTTTGTGAGTGCTTTTGGTGACAAGACGAATTTCTTCAGCCTCAGCCTTCTTCACAACGCTGTCTGTGTGGGTGGACCAATTCAGTTTGTCCGTGATGTGTATGCCAAGGAACTTAAAACTTACTACCCTCTCCACTACTGTTCCATCGATGTGGATAGGGGGGGTGCTCCCTCTATCCACAATCATCTCCTTTGTTTTGTTGACGTTGAGTGTGAGGTTATTTTCCTGACACCACACTCCGAGGTCCCTCACCTCCTCCCTGTAGGCCGTCTAGTCGTTGTTGGTAATCAAGCCTACCACTGTAGTGTCGTCTGCAAACTTGATGATTGAGTTGGACGTGTATGGCCACGCAGTCGTGGGTGAACAGGGAGTACAGGAGAGGGCTCAGAACGCACCCTTGTGGGGCCCCAGTGTTGAGGATCAGCGGGGAGGAGATGTTGTTGCCTACCCTCACCACCTGGGGGCGGCCCGTCAGGAAGTCCAGTACCCAGTTGCACAGGGCGGGGTCGAGACCCAGGGTCTCGAGCTTGATGACGAGTTTGGAGGGTACTATGGTTTTAAATGCTGAGCTGTAGTCGATGAACAGCATTCTCACATAGGTATTCCTCTTGTCCAAATGGGTTAGGGCAGTGTGCAGTGTGGTTGAGATTGCGTCGTCTGTGGACCTATTTGGGTGGTAAGCAAATTGGAGTGGGTCTAGGGTGTCAGGTAGGGTGGAGGTGATATGGTCCTTGACTAGTCTCTCAAAGCACTTCATGATGACGGAAGTGAGTGCTACGGGGCGGTAGTCGTTTAGCTCAGTTACCTTAGCTTTCTTGGGAACAGGGACAATGGTGGCCCTCTTGAAGCATGTGGGAACAGCAGACTGGGATAAAGATTGATTGAATAAGTCCGTAAACACACCAGCCAGCTGGTCTGCGCATGCTCTGAGGGCGCGGCTGGGGATGCCGTCTGGGCCTGCAGCCTTGCGAGGGTTAACACGTTTAAATGTTTTACTCACGTCGGCTGCAGTGAAGGAGAGTCCACAGGTTTTGATTGTGGGCCGTGTCAGTGGCACTGTATTGTCCTCAAAGCGGGCAAAAAAGTTATTTAGTCTGTCTGGGAGCAAGACATCCTGGTCCGTGACGGGGCTGGTTTTCTTTTTGTAATGCGTGATTGACTGTAGACCCTGCCACATACCTCTTGTGTCTGAGCCGTTGAATTGCGACTCTACTTTGTCTCTATACTGACGCTTAGCTTGTTTGATTGCCTTGCGGAGGGAATAGCTGCACTGTTTTTATATTCGGTCATGTTTCCGGTCACCTTGCCCCTGGTTTAAAGCAGTGGTTCACGCTTTCAGTTTCACGCGAAGGCTGCCATCAATCCACGGTTTCTGGTTTGGGAATGTTTTAATCGTTGCTATGGGAACGGCATTGTCAATGCACGTTCTAATGAACTTTCTCGTTGAATCGGTGTATTGATCAATGTTGTTGTTGGAAGCAATGAGGGAAACTATCCCAGTCCACGTGATCAAAGCAGTCTTGAAGCGTGCAGTCAGATTTGTCGGACCAGCGTTGAACAGACCTGAGCGCGGGTGCTTCTTGTTTTAGTTTCTGTCTGTAGGCAGGGAGCAACAAAATGGAGTCGTGGTCAGCTTTTCCGAAAGGAGGGCGGGGGAGGGCCTTATATGCGTCGCGGAAGTTAGAATAACAATGATCCAGGGTTTTACCAGCCCTGGTTGCACAATCGATATGCTGATACAATTTAGGGAGTCTTGTTTCCAGTTTGCAAAGAGTCAACTAAATAAATAAATAAATAAACAGTTGTATTCATGCGTTTTATTGACAAATGCCAATACAAAACATAAGGTCCACCAAAGCAAAAACAAGTACAGAAATGGTTTGCTCACTGGGAAATATCCAACTAGTCAGTGACAACTGTGTGGAGTTTGTGACAGCAACTATGTGAGCTTATTACAATATTATAGACATCTATAATGACACGATGTCCTGGGATTTCCTATGATCTATGTAGAAGAACCCCTTACAGTATTAGAGACACAATGTCCTGGGATTTCCTATGATCTATGTAGAAGAACCCCTTACAGTATTAGAGACACTATGTCCTGGGATTTCCTATGATCTATGTAGAAGAACCCCTTACAGTATTAGAGACACTATGTCCTGGGATTTCCTATGATCTATGTAGAAGAACCCCTTAAAGTATTAGACACTGTGTCCTGGGATTTCCTATGATCTATGTAGAAGAACCCCTTACAGTATTATAGACACTATGACCTGGGATTTCCTATGATCTATGTAGAAGAACCCCTTACAGTATTATAGACACTATGTCCTGGGATTTCCTATGATCTATGTAGAAGAACCCCTTACAGTATTATAGACACTATGTCCTGGGATTTCCTATGATCTATGTAGAATAAACCCTTACAGTATTATAGACACTATGTCCTATGATCTATGTAGAAGAACCGTATCTTCTAGCGACTCTTCTGTAGCTTGTGAGGTCATAGACCTAAACATGTCACACGTGCGTGTTCCTGAGAGCCTCAGCTTTTCAGAGATCACTTTAAATAGTTTGTAGCTCAAACCAATCTGACTCAACAGACTTTTTCTCTCACAAACACAGCTCTCACTCAGCCCCCGTTAGATGATCCAATGTTCTGTAGCCCAAACATACGATGTGTATCCTTTCCTGTAGTCAAATGACCAAATCACCCTGATGTGGAATCATGGGTTTCTATGCCAAACGGCTTAGTTATATTTCAGTTTTCTGTGATGTATATGAAGTGTAATGTTGGGATGAAAACTCAAAATGTAAGACATTTCAACTCTATATCTGACATGATACAGGTGTCTTCTTTTGTTAAGCCCATAACCATGTGTGTGAGGTGGATACTGTTGTTAAACCCATAACCATGTGTGTGAGGTGGATACTGTTGTTAAACCCATAACCATGTGTGTGAGGTGGATACTGTTGTTAAACCCATAACCTTGTGTGTGAGGTGGATACTGTTGTTAAACCCATAACCATGTGTGTGAGGTGGATACTGTTGTTAAACCCATAACCATGTGTGTGAGGTGGATACTGTTGTTAAACCCATAACCATGTGTGTGAGGTGGATACTGTTGTTAAGCCCATAACCATGTGTGTGAGGTGGATACTGTTGTTAAACCCATAACCATGTGTGTGAGGTGGATACTGATTGGCCCTGATTTAGCCCACTGCAGTAAAGGGTTTTAAAAGGGGTTGGAATTCCTAAATCACGCCGACGGGACGACGGTGAGATTCACTGGCTAAAACAACAGCACAGGGTAATACTGTAACTATTCCTCACTGTTGAGCCCAAGTGAAGACTGTAAAACCGGCCCCATACTGACATCATATGGGCTTCTGGTTAAATGTCGCAGTAAGAAGATGCCGAGGGGTTTCAGATGACAGAGGTCAGGCTTAGGGTCTGGGTTAGGGGCCAGGGTCTGGGTTAGGAGCCAGGGTTAGGGTCTGGGTTAGGGGTCAGGGTTAGGGTCTGGGTTAGGGGTCAGGGTTAGGGTCTGGGTTAGGGGTCAGGGTCTGGGTTAGGGGCCAGGGTCTGGGTTAGGAGCCAGGGTTAGGGTCTGGGTTAGGGGCCAGGGTTAGGGTCTGGGTTAGGAGCCAGGGTTAGGGTCTGGGTTAGGGGTCAGGGTTAGGGTCTGGGTTAGGGGTCAGGGTTAGGGTCTGGGTTAGAGGTCAGGCTTAGGGTCTGGGTTAGAGGTCAGGCTTAGGGTCTGGGTTAGGGGCCAGGGTTAGGGTCTGGGTTAGGGGCCAGGGTTAGGGTCTGGGTTAGGGTCTGGGTTAGGGGTCAGGGTTAGGGGTCAGGGTTAGGGGTCAGGGGTCTGGGTTAGGGGTCCGGGTTAGGGTTAGGGGCCAGGGTTAGGGTCTGGGTTAGGGGTCAGGATCTGGGTTAGGGGTCAGGGTCTGGGTTAGGGTCTGGGTTAGGGGTCAGGGTTAGGGTCTGGGTTAGGGGCCAGGATTAGGGGTTAGGGTCTGGGGTCAGGGTCTGGGTTAGGGGTCAGGGTCTGGGTTAGGGGTCAGGGTTAGGGTCTGGGTTAGGGGTCAGGTTGAGGGTCTGGGATAGGGGTCAGGGTTAGGGTCTGGGTTATGGGTCAGGGTCTGGGTTAGGGGTCAGGTTTAGGGTCTTGGTTAGGAGTCAGGATTAGGGGTTAGGGTCTGGGGTCAGGGTCTGGGTTAGGGGTCAGGGTCTGGGTTAGGGGTCCGCGTTAGGGTCTGGGTTAGGGGTAAGGGTCTGGGTTAGGGGTCAGGGTTAGGGTCTGGGTTAGGGGTCAGGTTTAGGGTCTGGGTTAGGGGTCAGGGTTAGGGTCTGGGTTAGGGGTCAGGTTTAGGGTCTGGGTTAGGGGTCTGGTTTAGGGTCTGGGTTAGGGGTCAGGGTTAGGGTCTGGGTTAGGGGTCAGGTTTAGGGTCTGGGTTAGGGGTCAGGGTCTGCGTTAGGGGTCAGGGATCTTACCCTCAGCATCCAGCAGTCTGTCTATGCCCAGGGTTTGCTCAGCCTTGCTGAAGGCGTGATCCAATCTCTCCATGGCACTCTTCTGCTTCTCCACAATGCTCCAATCAAACAGCTCGGGCCTGCAGGGGGCAGGAACAGAATGAGCCAATCAGATTCATCCTCTAAACATCCTCTAGCCAATCAGACCACTCTGTTCCAGACTAAATGCCAACAGGTAAAGGAGTAGAAGAGCTGATTGGATGATGACTGGGCAGATTAGGGCTTTTCTTATTGAATCCTGTTCTGAGGGCTAACATCTGACCTGCGACCTGTGGATGAGTGTTATGGATGAATGTCTCTGACCTGACTCGACTGATTAAGATTTAACATAGTGAAAACTAATGAAATGTTGATTTTCTCTATCAGGAAAGGATGGTGTGTCCACTACCAAGTATTCTGATGAGTTTAACAATGATTCTGTATCTCTTCTGTAAATGCTTCCTGAGGCCGGCTGCCTTGGGAGAGCAGTTAGTGAAACTCTGCAGGTCTATAAAGGAACCAGAAAACAGATGTTAAGAGAGCTCCCAATTCAAATCAAAGTTTATTTGTGACGTGCGCCGAATACAACAGGTGTAGTAGACCTTACAGTGAAACGCTTACTGACAGGCTCTTGCCTATAAACAGGAGGTACCGGTACATGTGCGAGTCCATGTGCAGGGGCACCGGTTAGTGGAGGTAGTTGAGGTAATATGTACATGTAGGTAGAGTTAAAGTGACAGTGCATAGATAATAAACAGAGAGCAACAGCAGCACAACAGAGAGGGTGGAGGGGACGACAATGCAGATAGTCTGGGTGGCCATTTGATTAACTCTTCAGGAGTCTTATCTCTTGGGTGTAGAAGCTGTTAAGAAGCGTTTTGGACCTAGACTTAAGGCCCAATGAAGTAAGGCCTGGACATTAGTTTGTTGTTGCCCTACGTTTTACACACACACATACCTGCATACACACACAACCCACCCATCTATACTGATGTATTATGTGTTAATACAGTGGGTGATGTATTATGTGTTAATACAGAGGGTGATGTATTATGTGTTGATACAGAGGGTGATGTATTATGTGTTAGTGGTGTTGATACAGAGGGTGATGTATTATGTGTTAGTGGTGTTGATACAGAGGGTGATGTATTATGTGTTAGTGGTGTTGATACAGAGGGTGATGTATTATGTGTTGATACAGAGGGTGATGTATTATGTGTTAGTGGTGTTAGTACAGTGGGTGATGTATTATGTGTTGATACAGCGGGTGATGTATTATGTGTTAGTGGTGTTGATACAGAGGGTGATGTATTATGTGTTGATACAGAGGGTGATGTATTATGTGTTGATACAGAGGGTGATGTATTATGTGTTAGTGGTGTTGATACAGAGGGTGATGTATTATGTGTTGATACAGAGGGTGATGTATTATGTGTTGATACAGAGGGTGATGTATTATGTGTTAGTGGTGTTGATACAGAGGGTGATGTATTATGTGTTGATACAGAGGGTGATGTATTATGTGTTGATACAGAGGGTGATGTATTATGTGTTGATACAGAGGGTGATGTATTATGTGTTAGTGGTGTTGATACAGAGGGTGATGTATTATGTGTTGATACAGAGGGTGATGTATTATGTGTTGATACAGAGGGTGATGTATTATGTGTTAATACAGAGGGTGATGTATTATGTGTTAGTGGTGTTGATACAGAGGGTGATGTATTATGTGTTGATACAGCGGGTGATGTATTATGTGTTAGTGGTGTTGATACAGAGGGTGATGTATTATGTGTTAGTGGTGATGATACAGAGGGTGATGTATTATGTGTTAATACAGAGGGTGATGTATTATGTGTTAGTGGTGTTGATACAGAGGGTGATGTACTATGTGTTGATACAGAGGGTGATGTATTATGTGTTAGTGGTGATGATACAGAGGGTGATGTACTATGTGTTGATACAGAGGGTGATGTATTATGTGTTAGTGGTGTTGATACAGAGGGTGATGTATTATGTGTTGATACAGAGGGTGATGTATTATGTGTTGATACAGAGGGTGATGTATTATGTGTTGATACAGCGGGTGATGTATTATGTGTTAGTGGTGTTGATACAGAGGGTGATGTATTATGTGTTAGTGGTGTTAATACAGTGGGTGATGTATTATGTGTTAGTACAGTGGGTGATGTATTATGTGTTGATACAGAGGGTGATGTATTATGTGTTGATACAGAGGGTGATGTATTATGTGTTGATACAGTGGGTGATGTATTATGTGTTAATACAGAGGGTGATGTATTATGTGTTAATACAGAGGGTGATGTATTATGTGTTGATACAGTGGGTGATGTATTATGTGTTAGTGGTGTTGATACAGAGGGTGATGTATTATGTGTTGATACAGCGGGTGATGTATTATGTGTTAGTGGTGTTGATACAGCGGGTGATGTAGTATGTGTTGATACAGCGGGTGATGTATTATGTGTTGATACAGAGGGTGATGTATTATGTGTTGATACAGAGGGTGATGTATTATGTGTTAGTGGTGTTGATACAGAGGGTGATGTATTATGTGTTGATACAGAGGGTGATGTATTATGTGTTAGTGGTGTTGATACAGAGGGTGATGTATTATGTGTTAGTGGTGTTGATACAGAGGGTGATGTATTATGTGTTAGTGGTGTTGATACAGAGGGTGATGTATTATGTGTTAATACAGAGGGTGATGTATTATGTGTTAGTGGTGTTGATACAGCGGGTGATGTATTATGTGTTAATACAGAGGGTGATGTATTATGTGTTGATACAGTGGGTGATGTATTATGTGTTAGTGGTGTTGATACAGAGGGTGATGTATTATGTGTTGATACAGCGGGTGATGTATTATGTGTTAGTGGTGTTGATACAGAGGGTGATGTATTATGTGTTAGTGGTGTTGATACAGAGGGTGATGTATTATGTGTTGATACAGCGGGTGATGTATTATGTGTTAGTGGTGTTGATACAGAGGGTGATGTATTATGTGTTGATACAGAGGGTGATGTAATATGTGTTAGTGGTGTTGATACAGAGGGTGATGTATTATGTGTTGATACAGCGGGTGATGTATTATGTGTTAGTGGTGTTGATACAGAGGGTGATGTATTATGTGTTGATACAGAGGGTGATGTATTATGTGTTAATACAGAGGGTGATGTATTATGTGTTAGTGGTGTTGATACAGAGGGTGATGTAATATGTGTTAGTGGTGTTGATACAGAGGGTGATGTATTATGTGTTGATACAGCGGGTGATGTATTATGTGTTGATACAGAGGGTGATGTATTATGTGTTAGTGGTGTTGATACAGAGGGTGATGTATTATGTGTTGATACAGCGGGTGATGTATTATGTGTTAGTGGTGTTGATACAGAGGGTGATGTATTATGTGTTAGTGGTGTTGATACAGCGGGTGATGTATTATGTGTTAGTGGTGTTGATACAGAGGGTGATGTATTATGTGTTGATACAGAGGGTGATGTATTATGTGTTAATACAGAGGGTGATGTATTATGTGTTAGTGGTGTTGATACAGAGGGTGATGTAATATGTGTTAGTGGTGTTGATACAGAGGGTGATGTATTATGTGTTGATACAGCGGGTGATGTATTATGTGTTGATACAGAGGGTGATGTATTATGTGTTAATACAGAGGGTGATGTATTATGTGTTAGTGGTGTTGATACAGAGGGTGATGTAATATGTGTTAGTGGTGTTGATACAGAGGGTGATGTATTATGTGTTGATACAGCGGGTGATGTATTATGTGTTAGTGGTGTTGATACAGAGGGTGATGTATTATGTGTTGATACAGAGGGTGATGTATTATGTGTTAGTGGTGTTGATACAGAGGGTGATGTATTATGTGTTGATACAGAGGGTGATGTATTATGTGTTGATACAGAGGGTGATGTATTATGTGTTAGTGGTGTTGATACAGAGGGTGATGTATTATGTGTTGATACAGAGGGTGATGTATTATGTGTTGATACAGAGGGTGATGTATTATGTGTTGATACAGAGGGTGATGTATTATGTGTTAGTGGTGTTGATACAGAGGGTGATGTATTATGTGTTGATACAGAGGGTGATGTATTATGTGTTGATACAGAGGGTGATGTATTATGTGTTAATACAGAGGGTGATGTATTATGTGTTAGTGGTGTTGATACAGAGGGTGATGTATTATGTGTTGATACAGCGGGTGATGTATTATGTGTTAGTGGTGTTGATACAGAGGGTGATGTATTATGTGTTAGTGGTGTTGATACAGAGGGTGATGTATTATGTGTTAGTGGTGATGATACAGAGGGTGATGTACTATGTGTTGATACAGAGGGTGATGTATTATGTGTTAGTGGTGTTGATACAGAGGGTGATGTATTATGTGTTGATACAGCGGGTGATGTATTATGTGTTAGTGGTGTTGATACAGAGGGTGATGTATTATGTGTTAGTGGTGATGATACAGAGGGTGATGTACTATGTGTTGATACAGAGGGTGATGTATTATGTGTTAGTGGTGATGATACAGAGGGTGATGTACTATGTGTTGATACAGAGGGTGATGTATTATGTGTTAGTGGTGTTGATACAGAGGGTGATGTATTATGTGTTGATACAGCGGGTGATGTATTATGTGTTAGTGGTGTTGATACAGAGGGTGATGTATTATGTGTTAGTGGTGTTAATACAGTGGGTGATGTATTATGTGTTAGTACAGTGGGTGATGTATTATGTGTTGATACAGAGGGTGATGTATTATGTGTTGATACAGAGGGTGATGTATTATGTGTTGATACAGTGGGTGATGTATTATGTGTTAATACAGAGGGTGATGTATTATGTGTTAATACAGAGGGTGATGTATTATGTGTTGATACAGTGGGTGATGTATTATGTGTTAGTGGTGTTGATACAGAGGGTGATGTATTATGTGTTGATACAGCGGGTGATGTATTATGTGTTAGTGGTGTTGATACAGCGGGTGATGTATTATGTGTTGATACAGCGGGTGATGTATTATGTGTTGATACAGAGGGTGATGTATTATGTGTTGATACAGAGGGTGATGTATTATGTGTTAGTGGTGTTGATACAGAGGGTGATGTATTATGTGTTGATACAGAGGGTGATGTATTATGTGTTAGTGGTGTTGATACAGAGGGTGATGTATTATGTGTTAGTGGTGTTGATACAGAGGGTGATGTATTATGTGTTAGTGGTGTTGATACAGAGGGTGATGTATTATGTGTTAATACAGAGGGTGATGTATTATGTGTTAGTGGTGTTGATACAGCGGGTGATGTATTATGTGTTAATACAGAGGGTGATGTATTATGTGTTGATACAGTGGGTGATGTATTATGTGTTAGTGGTGTTGATACAGAGGGTGATGTATTATGTGTTGATACAGCGGGTGATGTATTATGTGTTAGTGGTGTTGATACAGAGGGTGATGTATTATGTGTTAGTGGTGTTGATACAGAGGGTGATGTATTATGTGTTGATACAGCGGGTGATGTATTATGTGTTAGTGGTGTTGATACAGAGGGTGATGTATTATGTGTTGATACAGAGGGTGATGTAATATGTGTTAGTGGTGTTGATACAGAGGGTGATGTATTATGTGTTGATACAGCGGGTGATGTATTATGTGTTAGTGGTGTTGATACAGAGGGTGATGTATTATGTGTTGATACAGAGGGTGATGTATTATGTGTTAATACAGAGGGTGATGTATTATGTGTTAGTGGTGTTGATACAGAGGGTGATGTAATATGTGTTAGTGGTGTTGATACAGAGGGTGATGTATTATGTGTTGATACAGCGGGTGATGTATTATGTGTTAGTGGTGTTGATACAGAGGGTGATGTATTATGTGTTGATACAGAGGGTGATGTATTATGTGTTGATACAGAGGGTGATGTATTATGTGTTGATACAGAGGGTGATGTATTATGTGTTAGTGGTGTTGATACAGAGGGTGATGTATTATGTGTTGATACAGAGGGTGATGTATTATGTGTTGATACAGAGGGTGATGTATTATGTGTTAATACAGAGGGTGATGTATTATGTGTTAGTGGTGTTGATACAGAGGGTGATGTATTATGTGTTGATACAGCGGGTGATGTATTATGTGTTAGTGGTGTTGATACAGAGGGTGATGTATTATGTGTTAGTGGTGATGATACAGAGGGTGATGTATTATGTGTTAATACAGAGGGTGATG
Source organism: Oncorhynchus mykiss (assembly GCF_057628025.1). NCBI lineage: Eukaryota > Metazoa > Chordata > Actinopteri > Salmoniformes > Salmonidae > Oncorhynchus > Oncorhynchus mykiss. The sequence continues at coordinate 15,668,885 of NC_143039.1, forward strand.
TATTATGTGTTAGTGGTGTTGATACAGAGGGTGATGTACTATGTGTTGATACAGAGGGTGATGTATTATGTGTTAGTGGTGATGATACAGAGGGTGATGTACTATGTGTTGATACAGAGGGTGATGTATTATGTGTTAGTGGTGTTGATACAGAGGGTGATGTATTATGTGTTGATACAGAGGGTGATGTATTATGTGTTGATACAGAGGGTGATGTATTATGTGTTGATACAGCGGGTGATGTATTATGTGTTAGTGGTGTTGATACAGAGGGTGATGTATTATGTGTTAGTGGTGTTAATACAGTGGGTGATGTATTATGTGTTAGTACAGTGGGTGATGTATTATGTGTTGATACAGAGGGTGATGTATTATGTGTTGATACAGAGGGTGATGTATTATGTGTTGATACAGTGGGTAATGTATTATGTGTTAATACAGAGGGTGATGTATTATGTGTTAATACAGAGGGTGATGTATTATGTGTTGATACAGTGGGTGATGTATTATGTGTTAGTGGTGTTGATACAGAGGGTGATGTATTATGTGTTGATACAGCGGGTGATGTATTATGTGTTAGTGGTGTTGATACAGCGGGTGATGTAGTATGTGTTGATACAGCGGGTGATGTATTATGTGTTGATACAGAGGGTGATGTATTATGTGTTGATACAGAGGGTGATGTATTATGTGTTAGTGGTGTTGATACAGAGGGTGATGTATTATGTGTTGATACAGAGGGTGATGTATTATGTGTTAGTGGTGTTGATACAGAGGGTGATGTATTATGTGTTAGTGGTGTTGATACAGAGGGTGATGTATTATGTGTTAGTGGTGTTGATACAGAGGGTGATGTATTATGTGTTAATACAGAGGGTGATGTATTATGTGTTAGTGGTGTTGATACAGCGGGTGATGTATTATGTGTTAATACAGAGGGTGATGTATTATGTGTTGATACAGTGGGTGATGTATTATGTGTTAGTGGTGTTGATACAGAGGGTGATGTATTATGTGTTGATACAGCGGGTGATGTATTATGTGTTAGTGGTGTTGATACAGAGGGTGATGTATTATGTGTTAGTGGTGTTGATACAGAGGGTGATGTATTATGTGTTGATACAGCGGGTGATGTATTATGTGTTAGTGGTGTTGATACAGAGGGTGATGTATTATGTGTTGATACAGAGGGTGATGTAATATGTGTTAGTGGTGTTGATACAGAGGGTGATGTATTATGTGTTGATACAGCGGGTGATGTATTATGTGTTAGTGGTGTTGATACAGAGGGTGATGTATTATGTGTTGATACAGAGGGTGATGTATTATGTGTTAATACAGAGGGTGATGTATTATGTGTTAGTGGTGTTGATACAGAGGGTGATGTAATATGTGTTAGTGGTGTTGATACAGAGGGTGATGTATTATGTGTTGATACAGCGGGTGATGTATTATGTGTTGATACAGAGGGTGATGTATTATGTGTTAGTGGTGTTGATACAGAGGGTGATGTATTATGTGTTGATACAGCGGGTGATGTATTATGTGTTAGTGGTGTTGATACAGAGGGTGATGTATTATGTGTTAGTGGTGTTGATACAGCGGGTGATGTATTATGTGTTAGTGGTGTTGATACAGAGGGTGATGTATTATGTGTTGATACAGAGGGTGATGTATTATGTGTTAATACAGAGGGTGATGTATTATGTGTTAGTGGTGTTGATACAGAGGGTGATGTAATATGTGTTAGTGGTGTTGATACAGAGGGTGATGTATTATGTGTTGATACAGCGGGTGATGTATTATGTGTTGATACAGAGGGTGATGTATTATGTGTTAATACAGAGGGTGATGTATTATGTGTTAGTGGTGTTGATACAGAGGGTGATGTAATATGTGTTAGTGGTGTTGATACAGAGGGTGATGTATTATGTGTTGATACAGCGGGTGATGTATTATGTGTTAGTGGTGTTGATACAGAGGGTGATGTATTATGTGTTGATACAGAGGGTGATGTATTATGTGTTAGTGGTGTTGATACAGAGGGTGATGTATTATGTGTTGATACAGAGGGTGATGTATTATGTGTTGATACAGAGGGTGATGTATTATGTGTTAGTGGTGTTGATACAGAGGGTGATGTATTATGTGTTGATACAGAGGGTGATGTATTATGTGTTGATACAGAGGGTGATGTATTATGTGTTGATACAGAGGGTGATGTATTATGTGTTAGTGGTGTTGATACAGAGGGTGATGTATTATGTGTTGATACAGAGGGTGATGTATTATGTGTTGATACAGAGGGTGATGTATTATGTGTTAATACAGAGGGTGATGTATTATGTGTTAGTGGTGTTGATACAGAGGGTGATGTATTATGTGTTGATACAGCGGGTGATGTATTATGTGTTAGTGGTGTTGATACAGAGGGTGATGTATTATGTGTTAGTGGTGTTGATACAGAGGGTGATGTATTATGTGTTAGTGGTGATGATACAGAGGGTGATGTACTATGTGTTGATACAGAGGGTGATGTATTATGTGTTAGTGGTGTTGATACAGAGGGTGATGTATTATGTGTTGATACAGCGGGTGATGTATTATGTGTTAGTGGTGTTGATACAGAGGGTGATGTATTATGTGTTAGTGGTGATGATACAGAGGGTGATGTACTATGTGTTGATACAGAGGGTGATGTATTATGTGTTAGTGGTGATGATACAGAGGGTGATGTACTATGTGTTGATACAGAGGGTGATGTATTATGTGTTAGTGGTGTTGATACAGAGGGTGATGTATTATGTGTTGATACAGCGGGTGATGTATTATGTGTTAGTGGTGTTGATACAGAGGGTGATGTATTATGTGTTAGTGGTGTTAATACAGTGGGTGATGTATTATGTGTTAGTACAGTGGGTGATGTATTATGTGTTGATACAGAGGGTGATGTATTATGTGTTGATACAGAGGGTGATGTATTATGTGTTGATACAGTGGGTGATGTATTATGTGTTAATACAGAGGGTGATGTATTATGTGTTAATACAGAGGGTGATGTATTATGTGTTGATACAGTGGGTGATGTATTATGTGTTAGTGGTGTTGATACAGAGGGTGATGTATTATGTGTTGATACAGCGGGTGATGTATTATGTGTTAGTGGTGTTGATACAGCGGGTGATGTATTATGTGTTGATACAGCGGGTGATGTATTATGTGTTGATACAGAGGGTGATGTATTATGTGTTGATACAGAGGGTGATGTATTATGTGTTAGTGGTGTTGATACAGAGGGTGATGTATTATGTGTTGATACAGAGGGTGATGTATTATGTGTTAGTGGTGTTGATACAGAGGGTGATGTATTATGTGTTAGTGGTGTTGATACAGAGGGTGATGTATTATGTGTTAGTGGTGTTGATACAGAGGGTGATGTATTATGTGTTAATACAGAGGGTGATGTATTATGTGTTAGTGGTGTTGATACAGCGGGTGATGTATTATGTGTTAATACAGAGGGTGATGTATTATGTGTTGATACAGTGGGTGATGTATTATGTGTTAGTGGTGTTGATACAGAGGGTGATGTATTATGTGTTGATACAGCGGGTGATGTATTATGTGTTAGTGGTGTTGATACAGAGGGTGATGTATTATGTGTTAGTGGTGTTGATACAGAGGGTGATGTATTATGTGTTGATACAGCGGGTGATGTATTATGTGTTAGTGGTGTTGATACAGAGGGTGATGTATTATGTGTTGATACAGAGGGTGATGTAATATGTGTTAGTGGTGTTGATACAGAGGGTGATGTATTATGTGTTGATACAGCGGGTGATGTATTATGTGTTAGTGGTGTTGATACAGAGGGTGATGTATTATGTGTTGATACAGAGGGTGATGTATTATGTGTTAATACAGAGGGTGATGTATTATGTGTTAGTGGTGTTGATACAGAGGGTGATGTAATATGTGTTAGTGGTGTTGATACAGAGGGTGATGTATTATGTGTTGATACAGCGGGTGATGTATTATGTGTTGATACAGAGGGTGATGTATTATGTGTTAGTGGTGTTGATACAGAGGGTGATGTATTATGTGTTGATACAGCGGGTGATGTATTATGTGTTAGTGGTGTTGATACAGAGGGTGATGTATTATGTGTTAGTGGTGTTGATACAGCGGGTGATGTATTATGTGTTAGTGGTGTTGATACAGAGGGTGATGTATTATGTGTTGATACAGCGGGTGATGTATTATGTGTTAGTGGTGTTGATACAGAGGGTGATGTATTATGTGTTGATACAGAGGGTGATGTATTATGTGTTAATACAGAGGGTGATGTATTATGTGTTAGTGGTGTTGATACAGAGGGTGATGTAATATGTGTTAGTGGTGTTGATACAGAGGGTGATGTATTATGTGTTGATACAGCGGGTGATGTATTATGTGTTGATACAGAGGGTGATGTATTATGTGTTAATACAGAGGGTGATGTATTATGTGTTAGTGGTGTTGATACAGAGGGTGATGTAATATGTGTTAGTGGTGTTGATACAGAGGGTGATGTATTATGTGTTGATACAGCGGGTGATGTATTATGTGTTAGTGGTGTTGATACAGAGGGTGATGTATTATGTGTTGATACAGAGGGTGATGTATTATGTGTTAGTGGTATTGATACAGAGGGTGATGTATTATGTGTTAGTACAGAGGGTGATGTATTATGTGTTAGTGGTATTGATACAGAGGGTGATGTATTATGTGTTGATACAGCGGGTGATGTATTATGTGTTAGTGGTGTTGATACAGAGGGTGATGTATTATGTGTTGATACAGAGGGTGATGTATTATGTGTTGATACAGAGGGTGATGTATTATGTGTTAGTGGTGTTGATACAGAGGGTGATGTATTATGTGTTAGTGGTGTTGATACAGAGGGTGATGTATTATGTGTTAGTGGTGTTGATACAGAGGGTGATGTATTATGTGTTAGTGGTGTTGATACAGAGGGTGATGTATTATGTGTTGATACAGAGGGTGATGTATTATGTGTTAGTGGTGTTGATACAGCGGGTGATGTATTATGTGTTGATACAGAGGGTGATGTATTATGTGTTGATACAGAGGGTGATGTATTATGTGTTAGTGGTGTTGATACAGAGGGTGATGTATTATGTGTTGATACAGAGGGTGATGTATTATGTGTTAGTGGTGTTGATACAGAGGGTGATGTATTATGTGTTGATACAGCGGGTGATGTATTATGTGTTGATACAGAGGGTGATGTATTATGTGTTGATACAGAGGGTGATGTATTATGTGTTAGTGGTGTTGATACAGAGGGTGATGTATTATGTGTTAATACAGTGGGTGATGTATTATGTGTTAGTGGTGTTGATACAGAGGGTGATGTATTATGTGTTAGTGGTGTTAATACAGTGGGTGATGTATTATGTGTTAGTGGTGTTGATACAGTGGGTGATGTATTATGTGTTAATACAGAGGGTGATGTATTATGTGTTAGTGGTGTTGATACAGAGGGTGATGTATTATGTGTTAATACAGTGGGTGATGTATTATGTGTTAGTGGTGTTGATACAGAGGGTGATGTATTATGTGTTAGTGGTGTTGATACAGTGGGTGATGTATTATGTGTTGATACAGAGGGTGATGTATTATGTGTTGATACAGAGGGTGATGTATTATGTGTTAGTGGTGTTGATACAGAGGGTGATGTATTATGTGTTGATACAGCGGGTGATGTATTATGTGTTAGTGGTGTTGATACAGAGGGTGATGTATTATGTGTTAGTGGTGTTGATACAGAGGGTGATGTATTATGTGTTGATACAGCGGGTGATGTATTATGTGTTAGTGGTGTTGATACAGAGGGTGATGTATTATGTGTTAGTGGTGTTGATACAGAGGGTGATGTATTATGTGTTAGTGGTGTTGATACAGAGGGTGATGTATTATGTGTTGATACAGAGGGTGATGTATTATGTGTTGATACAGAGGGTGATGTATTATGTGTTGATACAGAGGGTGATGTATTATGTGTTAGTGGTGTTGATACAGAGGGTGATGTATTATGTGTTGATACAGTGGGTGATGTATTATGTGATAATACAGAGGGTGATGTATTATGTGTTAGTGGTGTTAGTACAGAGGGTGATGTATTATGTGTTAGTGGTGTTGATACAGAGGGTGATGTATTATGTGTTGATACAGAGGGTGATGTATTATGTGTTGATACAGAGGGTGATGTATTATGTGTTGATACAGCGGGTGATGTATTATGTGTTGATACAGAGGGTGATGTATTATGTGTTAGTGGTGTTAATACAGTGGGTGATGTATTATGTGTTGATACAGAGGGTGATGTATTATGTGTTAGTGGTGTTGAAACAGAGGGTGATGTATTATGTGTTAATACAGAGGGTAATGTATTATGTGTTAGTGGTGTTGATACAGAGGGTGATGTATTATGTGTTAATACAGAGGGTGATGTATTATGTGTTAGTGGTGTTGATACAGAGGGTGATGTATTATGTGTTAGTGGTGTTAATACAGTGGGTGATGTATTATGTGTTGATACAGAGGGTGATGTATTATGTGTTAGTGGTGTTGATACAGAGGGTGATGTATTATGTGTTGATACAGAGGGTGATGTATTATGTGTTAGTGGTGTTGATACAGAGGGTGATGTATTATGTGTTAGTGGTGTTGATACAGAGGGTGATGTATTATGTGTTAGTGGTGTTGATACAGAGGGTGATGTATTATGTGTTAGTACAGAGGGTGATGTATTATGTGTGGACTTGTTATTGGGTTTGAGTTGGTTCTTCACGGGTGAGAAAGGCTGCACCTTAAAGGACACGTAAATAACAGTTTCTGAAGTCTACTGGAACAGAGGTTGTTTTGAATTTTTAAAATATTTAGTCTAAGTAAAGGTGAAGAAAGGGAAAGAGCTGAGGATCAGCTAGCAGGTCATCTACCCACAGGAACTTTTATTAACTGTAACCTTTAACCTCTGTGTTGACCTCTGTCCTGACTTCCTGCTGAGCGGATCAGCCTCACTAGAAAGGCCAGAGGTTGAAAGGTGAATGTAACAAGTAATGCAGATATTTCTGACGGAGTGTATTGCTGCTTTGTTTTGATTTAGTTTCTTTCTCCAAGGGTTTTATTCATCCACCTCCATCTACCATCTACCTCCATCTACCTCCCTGTACCTCTATCCACCTCCATCTACCTCCATCTACCATCTACCTCTATCCACCTCCATCTACCATCTACCTCCCTGTACCTCCATCTACCATCTACCTCTATCCACCTCCATCGACCTCCATCCACCTCCATCTACCTCCATCTACCTCCATCTACCTCCATCTACCTCCCTGTACGTCCATCTACCATCTACCTCCACCTACCTCCCTGTACCTCCATCTACCTCCCTGTACCTCCATCTACCATCTACCTCCATCTACCTCCCTGTACGTCCATCTACCATCTACCTCCATCTACCTCCCTGTACCTCCATCTACCTCCCTGTACCTCCATCTACCATCTACCTCCATCTACCTCCATCTACCTCCCTGTACGTCCATCTACCATCTACCTCCATGTACCTCCATCTACCTCCCTTTACCTCCATCTACCTCCATCTACCATCCACCTCCATCTACCTCCATCTACCTCCCTGTACCTCCATCTACCTCCATCTACCTCCCTGTACGTCCATCTACCATCTACCTCCACCTACCTCCCTGTACCTCCATCTACCTCCCTGTACCTCCATCTACCATATACCTCCACCTACCTCCCTGTACCTCCATCTACCTCCCTGTACCTCCATCTACCATCTACCTCCACCTACCTCCCTGTACCTCTATCTACCTCCATCTAACTCCCTGGTACCTCCCTGACCCTCTACCTCCCTGGCCCTCTACCTCCCTGGCCCTCTACCTCCCTGGCCCTGTACCTCCCTGACCCTCTACCTCCCTGGCCCTCTAACTCCCTGACCCTCTAACTCCCTGGTACCTCCCTGGCCCTCTACCTTCCTGATCCTCTACCTCCCTGGCCCTCAACCTCCCTGACCCTCTACCTCCCTGACCCTCTAACTCCCTGACCCTCTAACTCCCTGGTACCTCCCTGACCCTCTACCTCCCTGGCCCTCTACCTCCCTGGCCCTGTACCTCCCTGGCCCTCTACCTCCCTGGCCCTCTACCTCCCTGGCCCTCTAACTCCCTGACCCTCTACCTCCCTGGCCCTCTACCTCCCTGGCCCTCTAACTCCCTGACCCTCTAACTCCCTGACCCTCTAACTCCCTGGTACCTCCCTGGCCCTCTACCTCCCTGGCCCTCTACCTCCTTGGCCCTCTAACTCCCTGACCCTCTACCTCCCTGACCCTCTACCTCCCTGGCCCTCTACCTCCCTGACTCTCTACCTCCCTGACACTACCTCCCTGGCCCTCTACCTCCCTGGCCCTCTACCTCTCTGGCCCTCTACCTCCCTGACCCTGTACATCCTTGGCCCTCTACCTCCTTGGCCCTCTAACTCCCTGACCCTCTACCTCCCTGACCCTCTACCTCCCTGGCCCTCTACCTCCCTGACTCTCTACCTCCCTGACACTACCTCCCTGGCCCTCTACCTCCCTGGCCCTCTACCTCTCTGGCCCTCTACCTCCCTGACCCTGTACATCCTTGGCCCTCTACCTCCCTGGCCCTCTACCTCCCTGGCCCTCTACCTCCCTGGCCCTCTACCTCCCTGGCCCTGTACCTCCCTGGCCCTCTACCTCCCTGACCCTCTACCTCCCTGGCCCTCTAACTCCCTGACCCTCTAACTCCCTGGTACCTCCCTGACCCTCTACCTCCCTGGCCCTCTACCTCCCTGGCCCTGTACCTCCCTGGCCCTCTACCTCCCTGGCCCTCTACCTCCCTGGCCCTCTAACTCCCTGACCCTCTAACTCCCTGGTACCTCCCTGGCCCTCTAACTCCCTGACCCTCTACCTCCCTGGCCCTCTACCTCCCTGGCCCTCTACCTCCCAGGCCCTCTACCTCCCTGGCCCTCTAACTCCCTGACCCTCTAACTCCCTGGTACCTCCCTGGCCCTCTACCTCCCTGACCCTCTACCTCCCTGGCCCTCTACCTCCTTGGCCCTCTAACTCCCTGACCCTCTACCTCCCTGAACCTCTACCTCCCTGGCCCTCTACCTCCCTGGCCCTCTACCTCCCTGACTCTCTACCTCCCTGACACTACCTCCCTGGCCCTCTACCTCCCTGGCCCTCTACCTCTCTGGCCCTCTACCTCCCTGACCCTGTACATCATTGGCCCTCTACCTCCCTGGCCCTCTACCTCCCTGGCCCTCTACCTCCCTGGCCCTCGCTTCAGTAATGGCGTTCACTACGGCCTTGTCCCTCACCACTTCTACCTGAGACCTGAGTCCGAGCCAGCAACCTGTGTACGTGGAGGCTATTGACTGCTTTTCTCTCAGGAGTGCAGCATGAGTCCTGAGACCGAGCACGTGAAGCGAGCATGGAGAGATCTCGTCTGCTGATCAAAAATGGAGGAGACAAAATGGAGGAGACAAAATGGACAGTGAAGGATGGTCAGGTGAGAGACTCATCTGGTTGGGAAAATTTGTCTATCCCCCAGATATTGACTTTGGGACATCATCAAGGACCACCCACTGTGACAGGCATGAGTTACATGTGTGTTGCTGTGAGTAGAAACTGTAAAGCCCTCTGAAGAAGAAAATGAAGAGATGCCAGAAAAACAAGTGTTGGGAGGGTGAACCTTGCCCGTAATTGATGTGGGATCGCCAATATTGTTTATTTGCAGTAGCAGTTTTATTTAACTAGGCAAGTCAGTTAAGAACAAATTCTTATTTTCACTGACGGCCTAGGAACAGTGGGTTAACTGCCTGTTCAGGGGCAGAACGACAGATTTGTACCTTGTCAGTTTGGGGATTTGAACTTTCAACCTTTTGGTTACTAGTCCAACGCTCTTACCACTAGGCTACCCTGCCACCTCTACACTCTAACCACTAGGCTACCCTGCCACCTCTACACTCTAACCACTAGGCTACCCTGCCACCTCTACACTCTAACCACTAGGCTACCCTGCCGCCCCAGATTGGAAAACATATGTAGTAATGTTGAAATAAATAGATGGAGATACTGATTTGTCATTGGTATACCACTCAGGACGGTGCATGGCAAAGACAAACAGGGGACTGTTAGGCTACTGTTGTCACGACTTCCGTAGAAGTCGGTCCCTCTCCTTGTTCGGCGGTCGACGTCACCGATCTTCTAGCCATCACTGATCCATTTTTCATTTAGTCTTTTGTCTTGTTTTGACAGAGAGTGTTGCCGCTTTATCGTGTGAAAACGGACTTCCCTGGTGTTTATAGGACGTTGGTGGTGTGAAAAACAGACTTCCCTGGTGTTTATAGGACGTTGGTGGGGTGAAAAACGGACTTCCCTGGTGTTTATAGGACATTGGTGGTGTGAAAAACAGACTTCCCTGGTGTTTATAGGACATTGGTGGTGTGAAAAACGGACTTCCCTGGTGTTTATAGAACATTGGTGGGATGAAAAACAGACTTCCCTGGTGTTTATAGAACATTGGTGGGGTGAAAAACAGACTTCCCTGGTGTTTATAGAACATTGGTGGGGTGAAAAACGGACTTCCCTGGTGTTTATAGGACATCGGTGGGGTGAAAAACAGACTTCCCTGGTGTTTATAGAACATTGGTGGGATGAAAAACAGACTTCCCTGGTGTTTATAGAACATTGGTGGGGTGAAAAACGGACTTCCCTGGTGTTTATAGGACATTGGTGGGGTGAAAAACGGACTTCCCTGGTGTTTATAGGACATTGGTGGGATGAAAAACAGACTTCCTTGGTGTTTATAGAACATTGGTGGGGTGAAAAACGGACTTCCCTGGTGTTTATAGGACATTGGTGGGGTGAAAAACGGACTTCCCTGGTGTTTATAGGACATTGGTGGGGTGAAAAACGGACTTCCCTGGTGTTTATAGAACATTGGTGGGGTGAAAAACAGACTTCCCTGGTGTTTATAGGACGTTGGTGGTGTGAAAAACGGACTTCCCTGGTGTTTATAGAACATCGGTGGGGTGAAAAACGGACTTCCCTGGTGTTTATAGGACGTTGGTGGTGTGAAAAACAGACTTCCCTGGTGTTTATAGAACATCGGTGGGGTGAAAAACGGACTTCCCTGGTGTTTATAGGACGTTGGTGGTGTGAAAAACAGACTTCCCTGGTGTTTATAGAACATCGGTGGGGTGAAAAACGGACTTCCCTGGTGTTTATAGGACGTTGGTGGTGTGAAAAACGGACTTCCCTGGTGTTTATAGAACATTGGTGGGGTGAAAAACGGACTTCCCTGGTGTTTATAGGACATTGGTGGTGTGAAAAACAGACTTCCCTGGTGTTTATAGGACATTGGTGGGGTGAAAAACGGACTTCCCTGGTGTTTATAGAACATTGGTGGGGTGAAAAACGGACTTCCCTGGTGTTTATAGGACATTGGTGGGGTGAAAAACGGACTTCCCTGGTGTTTATAGGACATTGGAGGGGTGAAAAACGGACTTCCCTGGTGTTTATAGGACATTGGTGGGGTGAAAAACGGACTTCCCTGGTGTTTATAGAACATTGGTGGGGTGAAAAACGGACTTCCCTGGTGTTTATAGGACATTGGTGGGGTGAAAAACGGACTTCCCTGGTGTTTATAGAACATTGGTGGGGTGAAAAACAGACTTCCCTGGTGTTTATAGGACATTGGTGGGGTGAAAAACAGACTTCCCTGGTGTTTATAGGACATTGGTGGGGTGAAAAACAGACTTCCCTGGTGTTTATAGGACATTGGTGGGGTGAAAAACAGACTTCCCTGGTGTTTATAGGACGTTGGTGGGGTGAAAAACAGACTTCCCTGGTGTTTATAGGACATTGGTGGGGTGAAAAACAGACTTCCCTGGTGTTTATAGGACATTGGTGGTGTGAAAAACAGACTTCCCTGGTGTTTATAGGACATTGGTGGGGTGAAAAACAGACTTCCCTGGTGTTTATAGAACATTGGTGGGGTGAAAAACAGACTTCCCTGGTGTTTATATAACATTTTGGGGTGAAAAACAGACTTCCCTGGTGTTTATAGAACATTGGTGGGGTGAAAACGTATGAGAAGAAATACTGCTGATAAATGTTTCCAATTCCAACGACAATGAGGATGATTACGAGTACATGATGGATGATTACGAGTACATGATGGATGATTACGAGTACATGATGGATGATTACGAGTACATGATGGATGATTACGAGTACGTGATGGATGATTACGAGTACATGATGGATGATTACGAGTACATGATGGATGATTACGAGTACATGATGGATGATTACGAGTACATGATGGATGATTACGAGTACATGATGGATGAGATGTTTAATGATCAACAATTGATGCAATGTTGATTTGTGCCACTCTGCACAACCTCGCTTCAGGGTCACTGCCTCTGGACAACCTCGCTTCAGGGTCACTGCCTCTGGACGTTATGCCTTGTCCAGCTCATTTATTCAAATTAAGTAGCCTAGTTTAGCCCCGTTCTCCCGCTACCTGCTATGCCTTGTTAGAATGATGAATGAGAGACCAGACTCTCATATCATCAAAACACATAATTCTAGCTGCATATTAAACCAGAGGTTGACCCCTCTCTGAGGATAGGGCCCACTGTAAAACAGCACTTAGACAGCATTAATGCCCTAAGTGACATTCCTGAGGCAGAAGGCTTTCATTTAGCTATAGGCTCTTTAAAGTGAGGTCACTCTGGCCTTGCAAATTGGCCAATTTTAAACAGGCACTTGGAGGCTGTATGTTTTGACCAGGGCACAGGCACTTGGAGGCAGTATGTTTGGACCAGGGCCCAGGCACTCGGGAGGCCGTATGTTTTGACCAGGGCCCAGGCACTTGGAGGCCGTATGTTTTGACCAGGGCCCAGGCACTTGGAGGCAGTATGTTTTGACCAGGGCCCAGGCACTCGGGAGGCAGTATGTTTTAAACAGGGCCCGGGCACTCGGGAGGCAGTATGTTTTAAACAGGGCCCGGGCACTCGGGAGGCAGTATGTTTTGACCAGGGCCCGGGCACTCGGGAGGCAGTATGTTTTGACCAGGGCCCAGGCACTTGGAGGCAGTATGTTTTGACCAGGACCCAGGCACTCGGGAGGCAGTATGTTTTAAACAGGGCCCGGGCACTCGGGAGGCAGTATGTTTTGACCAGGGCCCAGGCACTCGGGAGGCAGTATGTTTTAAACAGGGCCCGGGCACTCGGGAGGCAGTATGTTTTAAACAGGGCCCGGGCACTCGGGAGGCAGTATGTTTTGACCAGGGCCCGGGCACTCGGGAGGCAGTATGTTTTGACCAGGGCCCAGGCACTTGGAGGCAGTATGTTTTGACCAGGACCCAGGCACTCGGGAGGCAGTATGTTTTAAACAGGGCCCGGGCACTCGGGAGGCAGTATGTTTTAAACAGGGCCCGGGCACTCGGGAGGCAGTATGTTTTAAACAGGGCCCGGGCACTCGGGAGGCAGTATGTTTTAAACAGGGCCCGGGCACTCGGGAGGCAGTATGTTTTGACCAGGGCCCGGGCACTCGGGAGGCAGTATGTTTTGACCAGGGCCCGGGCACTCGGGAGGCAGCTGGAGAGCAGAGATAAGGTTGAGCATATAATGAATGTCTTGTCTGTGGAAGGGGGCAGATTGTTCCCAACCTCTCAGAGGAATGTGTCTGTCTCCCAATATGTCTGTCTACTGTCTATTGAACCCTAAATAATGCAGTTGTTCAACTTATTTTCTACACCTTGAGCAAATTCACGATTCCCCACAAGCTGTGGATGAGTGTTAAGGATGAGTGTCTCTGACCTGTGGCTGTGGATGAGTGTTAAGGATGAGTGTCTCTGACCTGTGGCTGTGGATGAGTGTCTCTGACCTGTGGCTTTGGATGAGGTCTAGGTATAAGATATATGGATGATTGTCGGATTGACATCTGACCTGTGGCTGTGCATGAGTGCATTGAAGGCCAGTTATGGGATGAGGGTTATAGACACCTGTGGCTGTGGATGAGTGCATTGAAGGCCAGTTATGGATGAGTGTTATAGACACCTGTGGATGAGTGTTATAGACACCTGTGGATGAGGGTTATAGACACCTGTGGATGAGTGCATTGAAGGCCAGTTATGGATGAGGGTTATAGACACCTGTGGATGAGGGTTATAGACACCTGTGGATGAGTGCATTGAAGGACAGTTATGGATGAGGGTTATAGACACCTGTGGAGGAGGGTTATAGACACCTGTGGCTGTGGATGAGTGCATTGAAGGCCAGTTATGGATGAGGGTTATAGACACCTGTGGATGAGGGTTATAGACACCTGTGGCTGTGGATGAGTGTGTTGAAGGCCAGTTATTGATGAGTGTTATGGAGGAGTATCCTCCTCCCTGTGGCTGTGGATGAGTGCATTGAAGGCCAGTTATGGATGAGTTTTATGGAGGAGTATCCTCCTACCTGTGGCTGTGGATGAGTGCGTTGAAGGCCAGTTATGGATGAGTGTTATAGATACCTGTGGCTGTGGATGAGTGCATTGAAGGCCAGTTATGGATGAGTGTTATAGATACCTGTGGCTGTGGATGAGTGTGTTGAAGGCCAGTTATGGATGAGTGTTATGGAGGAGTATCCTCCTACCTGTGGCTGTGGATGAGTGTGTTGAAGGCCAGTTATGGATGAGTGTTATGGAGGAGTATCCTCCTACCTGTGGCTGTGGATGAGTGTGTTGAAGGCCAGTTATGGATGAGTGTTATGGAGGAGTATCCTCCTACCTGTGGCTGTGGATGAGTGCGTTGAAGGCCAGTTATGGATGAGTGTTATGGAGGAGTATCATCCTACCTGTGGCTGTGGATGAGTGCGTTGAAGGCCAGGCCGTCGGACCAGCTGGAGGAGAAGTTGACCACATTGACGTGGGGATAGTCCTTGGTGGACTGGCGCACCCAGCTAAGCAGAATCTTCTCACTGTTGGTCTGCTGAAGGCCTGCCATCACATCCTTCATCACATCCTTTACCTGGAGAGAGAGAGAGAAAGAAACAGAGATAAAGAAACCGAGAGAGATAAACAGAGAGAGAGAGAAACAGAGAGAGAGAAACAGAGAGAGAAACAGAGAGAGAAACAGAGAGAGGGAAACAGAGAGAGAAACAGAGGGAGAGAGAGAGAGAGAAACAGAGAGAGAAACAGAGGGAGAGAGAGAGAGAGAAACAGAGAGAGAAACAGAGAGAGAGAGCGAGAGAGTGAGAGAGAGAAACAAAGAGAGAGAAACAGAGAGAGAGACAGAGACAGAGAGAGGGAGAGAGAGTTTTTAATGTTTATTTCACTTTTGTATATTATCTACCTCACTTGCTTTGGCAATGTTAACACATGATTCCCATGCCAATAAAGCCTCTTGAATTGAATGAGAGAGAGAGAGAGAGAGAGAGAGAGAGAGAGAGAGAGAGAGAGAGAGAGAGAGAGACAGAGAGAGAGAGAGAGAGAGAGACAGAGAGAGAGAGAGACAGAGACAGAGACAGAGACAGAGACAGAGACAGAGAGAGAGAGAGAGAGAGAGAGAGAGAGGGAGAGAGAGAGAGAGAGAGAGAGAGAGAGAGAGAGAGAGAGCGAGAGAGAGACAGAGAGAGAGAGACAGAGAGAGAGAGTCAGAGAGAAAAAACAGGGAGACTAATGTCCTCAACACACAGAGGTCTGGAGACACATGGAAACAGGGAGACTAATGTCCTCAACACACAGAGGTCTGGAGACACATGGAAACAGGGAGACTAATGTCCTCAACACACAGAGGTCTGGAGACATATGGAAACAGGGAGACTAATGTCCTCAACACACAGAGGTCTGGAGACACATGGAAACAGGGAGACTAATGTCCTCAACACACAGAGGTCTGGAGACATATGGAAACAGGGAGACTAATGTCCTCAACACACAGAGGTCTGGAGACACATGGAAACAGGGAGACTAATGTCCTCAACACACAGAGGTCTGGAGACACATGGAAACAGGGAGACTAATGTCCTCAACACACAGAGGTCTGGAGACACATGGAAACAGGGAGACTAATGTCCTCAACACACAGAGGTCTGGAGACACATGGAAACAGGGAGTCTAATGTCCTCAACACACAGAGGTCTGGAGACACATGGAAACAGGGAGACTAATGTCCTCAACACACAGAGGTCTGGAGACACATGGAAACATGGAGACTAATGTCCTCAACACACAGAGGTCTGGAGACACATGGAAACAGGGAGACTAATGTCCTCAACACACAGAGGTCTGGAGACACATGGAAACAGGGAGACTAATGTCCTCAACACACAGAGGTCTGGAGACACATGGAAACAGGGAGACTAATGTCCTCAACACACAGAGGTCTGGAGACACATGGAAACAGGGAGACTAATGTCCTCAACACACAGAGGTCTGGAGACACATGGAAACAGGGAGACTAATGTCCTCAACACACAGAGGTCTGGAGACACATGGAAACAGGGAGACTAATGTCCTCAACACACAGAGGTCTGGAGACACATGGAAACAGGGAGACTAATGTCCTCAACACACAGAGGTCTGGAGACACATGGAAACAGGGAGACTAATGTCCTCAACACACAGAGGTCTGGAGACACATGGAAACAGGGAGACTAATGTCCTCAACACACAGAGGTCTGGAGACACATGGAAACAGGGAGACTAATGTCCTCAACACACAGAGGTCTGGAGACACATGGAAACAGGGAGACTAATGTCCTCAACACACAGAGGTCTGGAGACACATGGAAACAGGGAGACTAATGTCCTCAACACACAGAGGTCTGGAGACACATGGAAACAGGGAGACTAATGTCCTCAACACACAGAGGTCTGGAGACACATGGAAACAGGGAGACTAATGTCCTCAACACACAGAGGTCTGGAGACACATGGAAACAGGGAGACTAATGTCCTCAACACACAGAGGTCTGGAGACACATGGAAACAGGGAGACTAATGTCCTCAACACCGCCGCTCACACTACAACATTCCCCCTGGAACAGGCTGAATATGTATTTATTGAAGTACCTGATGACAGGTGTTGGGAGCTATTACCACTGAGGCAGGAACTTTCTGTTAAGTTAAAGCAACTTCTCTACACGTCCTGCAATAGTTTTAGGAAGAGTTTGGATTCACTCACACACTCACAGACACGAACACACACGCACACACAGATGTAATATTCCAATTCAGACACACACACACACACACACACACACACACACACACACAGAGAGAGAGAGATGTAATATTCCAATTCAGACACACACACACACACACACACACACACACACACACACACACACACACACACACACACACACACACAGACAGAGAGAGAGAGAGATGTAATATTCCAATTCAGACACACACACACACAGTTAGCTATTTGAGTGACAGTTCTGGAACATCTCTGCCCAGGGGAAAGGAGTGAAGACGTACACAACTGGTATGTCTGGTAAAGCTGTATTACTGATGCATATCTTACTGTTGGTATAATTTCATTATTCCAATATGTTTTCATTAATTGAATTCACTTATTCTATTTTATGAGAATTTGTAAGATTCTTATTTGCAAAAAATACACAGAGTCCAGTCTTATCAAAAATAGATAATAGTATTTATTCTCGGAGCGCGCTACCATGTAACCACGAACAACAGTTTATATACAAAATATCACGTCATTGGTTCTAGAATGAATCTCCTCCTCTCAACCAAGACAAAGCAGGTTTAAAAGTTCATTCCGACCTACTAGCGCACACACATGACACACAATATAACTGAATTAACTCTTGACCCCTCACCATTATCCATCGCCACTTAGCTGACAGTTCCAGTTAATGGAAAACCTGGGAAAGCACTCACTGCCTTATCTAAACATCCCATAGCTAAGTTGCGTCGGTTCAACCATAGATTTATGACCTTTTCTGCTTACTTTAAAAAACACTTCCAATCCACTCCAACCTGGCTGGAATGGTATTTATTTCATTTAATTACCCCCTGTTTCAGGCTCCACAATCCCTCACTTATGAATTCATATTGTTAATCAGATATAATAAAACAGAGTATATGTTTACTTAGTTACAGTTCTATTTGAAATGGGGATATTGTTTAGTCATTTATTCATAATAATTCCTAACACTTACCATCACCTATCGTATCCACTGTCGTGTCTTTGTCTTTTTTTCATTAACTGAAGATGGATCAACTGATTAATCACGTAACTAATTAACTAGGAAGTCGGGGCACCAAGGAAAAATACTCAGATTACAAAGTTATCATTTCCTAAAATAACTTTTCAGATATTTTATCTGATCAATTAGTCTTCGAATGAATGAATTATTTACTTTACCTCACGTTAGTCTCATTCCAAACGTCGTAAATTGTTGGTTATCTGCACAAACCCAGTCTTCACTATGAGTCATCCATACATCAATTGTCTTAAATCATTCATTTATTACTAACTAAGTAATTCACAGAAATGCATAAACAAACAAACAAACAAACAAGGTAAATGTAATGATAGGAGGATGTGCCCTAGTGGGCTAAACTGGCATGGCAGCTTGTTAGACAAAATGGGAGCTGGGGGTCGACTAAGAAGTCACTACAAAGTGATAATTATAACAATTGAAATTATAATCCTTTACACATGAACGCTCACTCATTCGGGAACAATTGCAATCAATATATATATTTACGCTCAGTGTGTCGTCTTGATCGCTGGTGAAAAGTTCATTTATTTTGTAGAATTGTCCGTCTCTCTCTCTCGGTTGTGGTTAGAGGGGATTGTTCAGAGTGACATTCGTTATAGAATGATTGTTTCGGCGGTTGTCGTTCTTCGCGTTCAATGATGCATGAATTCCTAGCTGCAGACTAGTAATCAATATCAAAGACTTGTTCTTATTCTGTCGGTATCTATAGTCTAAGAGTTTAACCACGTGGTTACCTTTAGCCATCTCGTAATTGAGGTAAGCTCGGTCTGCTGATCGAAAACCCGAGTGGGGGTTTTATTCGGAATGGCAGAAAAGGGCTGTCCCGGGATATCTGACCCTAACTGGGCTCAGGGGCGGTCCAGGATGTCTGACCCTCACTGGGCTCAAGGGCGGTCCTCTGATTTAGTTCAAATCCAATTCCCTTTTTGAGTTTTCCTTCATTAAACAGTCCAAAATCACATTACACAATTATACAAACAGTATCATACTCACTCATTCATCTTATACAACAATTAGATGTAAACCTTATATCTGAGGCTATTATATAAACAGCGTCATGGTAATGTGGCCAGTTCATAGCTGGATTCTTCACCGATCTTTTACACTTTCTCTGGAACATGAAATTTGTTCGTACCTCAAGTTCTGTGAGGTGGAAGGATTTCCTTTGTCCTCTATGAAAATGTACTCTCTCTATACTGTGTGTCCATGAGGAGATCCTCAGGAATTTACGACCTCTGACCACAGGAGCCTAGTTGAAGGAGGCAAGATGTAATATTCCAACTCAGACACAACTCTACCTCCTTCCTCTTTCTAAAAATCTCTAGGGGAAAAGAGTGAAGAAGTGCATCAAAAGCTTCCACTGGTATGTCTGGTAACTTTTTACTGATGCATATCTTACTATCACCTATCCATCAGCTGTATATCCAACTCAGACACACACCCAGTCAACCGGGAACATTCCCAGAACATTAGCTAATATTCCCTTTAAGTTCTAGTTTTATCTAACAGTAGGATAACATCCCAAAAACATTCAGATAATTTTTTGATTAAATCTAAATAGTTTTTTTAGGTGAAAAATCATTGGAATGTTCTCCTAACATTCACTAAAATGCTGTGCATTTAATCTATAACAGCCACCACATGTTGGTATGTTTAGGGTTTAGGCTTTAGGGTGCAAAAAAACACTCCCCTGATGTACCCAGAACACATTTCACCTGTTCTGTAAAAGGTTCCCAGTATGTTTCATTAGGTTGTGTGAACATTGTGGGGACATCACAAAATACATATTCCCAAAACACAAAAAACTGTACAATCGTGTGGATGATTCTACAATGTTTTATTTAGGTTGCAAAAAACCATTGACCTGATGTTACTAGAACGTTCCCAGAACACATTTAGTCTGCTCTTTAAAGGTTCCCAGAATGTTTCATTAGGTTGTGGTAACATTGTGGGAACATGACAAGATATTTAAACATTTAAATTGCACAACAATTCCATATCAATCTGATAACTAGAATGTGTCAACTTTCCAAGATACAGTTTATGTCATCCTGTCATTAGTAGTAATATCTCAGAAAACAACTGATCTGACATCATATTCATTAAGTACCAACGCATATTTTCAACTGGTTGGATTATCGAAATATGGTTCCGTTTCCCACCTTTCGATGTTCCCAGACTCTCTATGTTACCGAGGCTTTACACGAGTCAACTCTATAGAGTAGAGAGAGAGAAACGGGGAAAGGTATTTATGGGGGTCATAAACCTCCCCCAACAGGCCAACGTCATGACACAGTGTATATGACCCTCAATTTCAATTTTTTTTCTAAACAAACATGGTTACAGAATATGTGGAATTAAACCTCCAATCTTAAGAACTTCAGCCAGATAATTAACCCTCCGCTCCACCAGGGGACAGCTGTAACCATGTGGGGTTTCTTCAGTCCAATACGGTCAATAAGGACACAGAACCTGATTGACCATATGTGACTGAATAAAAAACACTAGGCCACAGCTGTCCCCTGGTGGCACAGAGGGTTCATACGTTGGCTAGGGAACCAAACGTTGGCTAGGGAACCATACGTTGGCTAGGGAACCAAACTTTGGCTAGGGAACCATACGTTGGCTAGGGAACCAAACGTTGGCTAGGGAACCATACGTTGGCTAGGGAACCAAACTTTGGCTAGGGAACCAAACTTTGGCTAGGGAACCAAACGTTGGCTAGGGAACCAAACTTTGGCTAGGGAACCAAACGTTGGCTAGGGAACCAAACTTCGCAAGTTCAAAACTCACATGTGCAGATTGTTAACATATATGAAGTGTACAAAATATGGTTGTGTTTATGTGGTTAAATGCTGTTCAGATGTACTCCAATCTCCAAAGGGACTGTCACGCCCTGCCCTTAGTTACCTTAGTTACCTTAGTTATCTTAGTTAGCTTAGTTACCTTAGTTACCTTAGTTATCTTAGTTAGCTTAGTTACCTTAGTTATCTTTATTATTTTGGTTAGGTCAGGGTGTGACCTACGAGGTCAGGGTGTGACGAGGGTGGTATGTGTGTTTTTGTCTTGTCTGTTTTGGGGTTTTGGTGTGTCTAGGTAAATGTAGGTCTATGGTGGCCTGAATTGGTTCCCAATCAGAGGCAGCTGTTTGTCGTTGTCTCTGATTGGGGATCCTATTTAGGTTGCCATTTTCCATGTTGGTTTGGTGGGTTATTGTCTATGTGTAGTTGCCTGTCAGCACTCGTGTGTTTGTTTAGTGTTCTTCGTGTAAATAAAGAATGTGTTCATATCACGTTGTGCCTAGGTCTCCTCGTTATGACGAATGTGACATGCACGGACAACCCAGTGGGTACCCACACTTACCACACCCACACACGCTATACCCACACACACACACACCATACCCACACTTACCACACCCACACACACACCATACCAAAACACACACACCCACACACGCCATACCCACACACACACACACACCCACACACACCATACCCACACACACCCACACATGCCATACCCACACACACACACCATACCCACACCAATCCCCATACTTCCAGGCAAGTTCATTAGTCAGTGATTCGTCTCCAACAGTGTAGCCTAACCCAGCGCTCGCTGCTCGGCCTTCTGGGTACAGACCGAGCGTCCCTCATTTGGGAGTAGGTCACTGCATTGCATTTCCACACTAATTCATTCCATGACGAAGCCCAACGCTGAGACATCCCACTAATGTCTCTGACTGTCTAATTGACTGGGCCTCTTCGCTCTTCACACACCGACTGTCTGTATGTTTAAGACGTAAAATATTCAAACCCAATGGAGATTTCCTCATTAAGCGCATCATTAATTCTATGTAAATGTTCCTGTGGATTCATTAAGTCATTATGACTGAGTGTTGCTGGAGTGAGGGGGAGAGAGAGGGGTGATGAGGAGAGGTGTGAGGGGGAGAGAGAGGGGTGATGGGGAGAAGGGTGAGGGGGAGAGAGAGGGGTGATGAGGGGTGATGGGGAGAGAGAGGGGAGATGAGTAGAGGGGTGAGGGGGAGAGAGGGGTGATGAGGGGTGATGGGGAGAGAGAGGGGAGATGAGGAGAGGGGTGAGGGGGAGAGAGAGGGGTGATGAGGAGAGGTGTGAGGGGGAGAGAGAGGGGTGATGGGGAGAGAGAGGGGTGATGAGGAGAGGGGGAGAGAGGGGAGATGAGGAGAGGGGTGAGGGTGAGGGGGAGAGAGAGGGGTGATGAGGGGTGATGGGGAGAGAGAGTGGTGATGAGGCGAGGGGTGAGGGGGAGAGAGAGGGGTGATGAGGAGAGGTGTGAGGGGGAGAGAGAGGGGTGATGAGGAGAGGTGTGAGGGGGAGAGAGAGGGGTGATGAGGAGAGGTGTGAGGGGGAGAGAGAGGGGTGATGAGGGGTGATGGGGAGAGAGAGGGGTGATGAGGGGTGAGGGGGGAGAGAGAGGGGTGATGAGGGGTGATGGGGAGAGAGAGGGGAGATGAGGAGAGGGGTGAGGGGGAGAGAGAGGGGTGATGAGGAGAGGTGTAAGGGGGAGAGAGAGGGGTGATGAGGGAGGGTGAGGGTGGGAGAGTGGTGTTGAGGAGAGGTGTGAGGGGGAGAGAGAGGGGTGATGAGGAGAGGTGTGAGGGGGAGAGAGAGGGGTGATGAGGGGTGATGGGAGAGAGAGGGGAGAGTGAGGGGAGGGGTGAGGGGGAGAGAGGGGGTGATGATGAGGAGAGGTGTAAGGGGAGAGAGAGGGGTGATGAGGAGAGGTGTGAGGGGGAGAGAGAGTGGTGATGAGGAGAGGTGTGAGGGGGAGAGAGAGGGGTGATGAGGAGAGGTGTGAGGGGAGGAGAGAGAGGGGGGGTGATGGGGAGAGAGAGGGGTGATGAGGAGAGGGGGAGAGAGGGGAGATGAGGAGAGGGGTGAGGGGGAGAGAGAGGGGTGATGAGGAGAGGTGTGAGGGGGAGAGAGAGGGGTGATGAGGAGAGGTGTGAGGGGGAGAGAGAGGGGTGATGAGGGGTGATGGGGAGAGAGAGGGGTGATGAGGAGAGGGGGAGAGAGAGGGGTGATGAGGAGAGGGGGAGAGAGGAGATTAGGATGAGGGGTGAGGGGGAGAGAGAGGGGTGATGAGGAGAGGGGGAGAGAGAGGGGAGATGAGGAGAGGGTGAGGGGGAGAGAGAGGGGTGATGGGAGAGAGAGGGGGTGATGGAGGGGTGATGGGGAGAGAGAGGGGTGATGAGGGGTGAGGGGGAGAGAGGGGTGAGGGGGGTGGGAGAAGGGAGATGAGGAGAGGGGTGATGGGGAGAGAGGGGGGTGATGAGGAGAGGGGGAGAGAGAGGTGGAGAGAGGGGTGATGAGGATGAGGGAGGATGGACTGATCTGCAATACACCTACTGGTCATCACACAGGGGGACTAAACTGACCTGCCAGTGGAGAATTATGCTCCAAATGAGTCCAAGAATCAGTTTATGATTCCCATCAACAATGTCGGCTCCTCCTATATTCACCAGTTCAACCTGCAGAGAAGATACGGGGAGGGAGAGATAGAGGGAGATATACAGGGAGAGAGATATACAGGGAGGGAGATATAGAGGGCGGGAGATATAGAGGGAGATATACAGGGAGAGAGATATACAGGGAGGGAGATATAGAGGGCGGGAGAGACAGGGAGAGATACAGGGAGGGAGATATAGGGAGGGAGATATACGGGGAGGGAGATATACAGGGAGGGAGATATAGGGAGGGAGATATACAGGGAGGGAGATATACAGGGAGGGATATATACAGGGAGGGAGGGAGATACAGGGAGGGAGAGAAGGAGGGAGGGAGAGGTATTGGGAGATACAGGGAGGGAGAGATGGAGGGAGGGAGAAATGGAGGGAGATACAGGTAGGGAGAGGGATACAGGGAGGGAGAGATAGAGATACAGGGAGGGAGAGATAGAGATACAGGAGGGAGGGAGATACAGGAGGGAGGGAGATACAGGGAGGGAGGGAGATACAGGGAGGGAGGAGATACAGGGAGGGAGAGATAGGGAGATACAGGGGAGATGGAGAGATAGGGGAGATACAGGGGAGAGATAGAGGGATATACAGGGAGATATAGAGGGATATACAGGGGAGAGATAGAGGGATATACAGGGAGAGATAGAGGGATATACAGGGGGAGGATAGAGGGATATACAGGGGAGAGATAGAGGGATATACAGGGGAGAGATAGAGGGATATACAGGGGAGATAGAGGGATATACAGGGGAGAGATAGAGGGATATACAGGGGGAGATAGAGGGATATACAGGGGGAGATAGAGGGATATACAGGGAGAGATAGAGGGATATACAGGGGAGAGATAGAGGGATATACAGGGGGAGATAGAGGGATATACAGGGGAGAGATAGAGGGATATACAGGGGGAGATAGAGGGAGATACAGGGGAGAGATAGAGGGATATACAGGGGAGAGATAGAGGGATATACAGGGGAGAGATAGAGGGATATACAGGGGAGAGATAGAGGGATATACAGGGGGAGATAGAGGGAGATACAGGGAGAGATAGAGGGGGGAGATACAGGGGAGAGATAGAGGGATATACAGGGGAGAGATAGAGGGAGATACAGGGAGAGATATATGGATATACAGGGAGAGATAGAGGGAGATACAGGGGGAGATAGAGGGATATACAGGGGAGAGATAGAGGGATATACAGGGGGAGATAGAGGGAGATACAGGGGAGAGATAGAGGGATATACAGGGGGAGATATAAAGGGATATACAGGGGGAGAGATAGAGGGATATACAGGGGGAGAGATAGAGGGATATACATGGGGAGAGATAGAGGGATATACAGGGGGGAGAGATAGAGGGATATACAGGGGAGAGATATAGGGAGATACAGGGGGAGATATAGAGGGAGATACAGGGGAGAGATAGAGGGATATACAGGGGGAGATAGAGGGATATACAAGGGGAGAGAGAGGGATATACAGGGGGAGATATAGAGGGAGATACAGGGGAGAGATAGAGGGATATACAGGGGGAGAGATAGAGGGATATACAGGGGAGAGATAGAGGGAGATACAGGGAGAGATAGAGGGATATACAGGGAGAGATAGAGGGATATACAGGGAGAGATAGAGGGAGATACAGGTAGAGATAGAGGGAGATACAGGGGGAGATAGAGGGATATACAGGGGAGAGATAGAGGGATATACAGGGGGAGAGATAGAGGGATATACAAGGAGAGATCGAGGGATATACAGGGGGAGAGATAGAGGGATATACAGGGGGAGAGATAGATGGATATACAGGGGGGAGAGATAGATGGATATACAGGGGAGAGATAGAGGGATATACAGGGGGAGATATAGAGGGATATACATGGGGAGAGATAGAGGATATACAGGGGGAGATATAGAGGGAGATACAGGGAGAGATAGAGGGATATACAGGGGGAGAGATAGAGGGATATACAGGGGGAGATATAGAGGGAGATACAGGGGAGCGATAGAGGGATATACAGGGGGAGAGAGAGGGAGATACAGGGGAGAGATAGAGGGATATACAGGGGGAGATATAGAGGGAGATACAGGGGAGATATAGAGGGATATACAGGGGAGAGATAGAGGGATATACAGGGGGAGAGATAGAGGGATATACAGGGGGAGATATAGAGGGAGATACAGGGGAGCGATAGAGGGATATACAGGGGGAGAGAGAGGGAGATAAAGGGGAGAGATAGAGGGATATACAGGGGGAGATATAGAGAGATATACAGGGGGGAGAGATAGAGGGATATACAGGGGAGAGATAGAGGGATATACAGGGGGAGATAGAGGGATATACAGGAGGGAGATAGAGGGATATACAGGGGAGAGATAGAGGGATATACAGGGAGAGATAGAGGGATATACAGGGGAGAGAGAGAGGGATATACAGGGGAGAGATAGAGGGATATACAGGGGGGAGATATATGGATATACAGGGGAGAGATAGAGGGATATACAGGGGAGAGATAGAGGGATATACAGGGGAGAGATAGAGGGATATACAGGGGAGATATAGGGATATACAGGGGAGAGATAGAGGGATATACAGGGGAGAGATAGAGGGATATACAGGGGAGAGATAGAGGGATATACAGGGGGGGAATAGAGGGAGAGGGGACGGGATTCAAAAGAGAAAGAGAAAAAGATAGAGGTAGACAAAGAGTTATACCCGAGTTTGCAACCGAGAAAGAGAGAGAAAGAGAGAGAGACAGAGAGAGAGACAGAGACAGAGAGAGAGAGAGAGAGAAACAGGGAGAGAGAAAGAGAAACAGAGAGAGAAAGAGAGAGAGACAGAGAGAGAGAGACAGAGAGAGACAGAGAGAAAGAGAAACAGAGAGAGAAAGAGAGAGAGACAGAGAGAGAGACAGAGAGAGAGAGAGAGAGAAACAGGGAGAGAAAAATAGAAACAGAGAGAGAAAGAGAGAGAGACAGAGAGAGAGACAGAGAGAGAGAGAGAGAGAAACAGGGAGAGAAAAAGAGAAACAGAGAGAGAAAGAGAGAGAGACAGAGAGAGAGAGAGTGAGAAAGAGAAACAGAGAGAGAGAAAGCATGAGCCAAGATTAATCTAATCTACTGTTTACTTTCAGCTCTACCACCTCCAGAATTTGACTGATGTAAACTCCTGCATTAACATACTGTATCTACACACTATACTGAACACTATTGTTTACATTCGCTTACATAGACATGCAATCATATATCCCTAATATAACAGAAGAGATACTATCCTCCTCTCCTTCTCATCTTCTCACTCTTCCTCTTCCTCCTCTTCCTCTCTTCCTCCTCTCTTCCTTTCTTCCCTCCCCATCCTCTCTTCCTCTCTTTTTCTCTTCCTCCCCCTCATATCTCCCCCTCCGCTCTTCTTCTCCCTCCTCTCTTCCTCCTCCTCCTCCTCTCATCCTACCCTCCTCTCTTCTTCCCCCTCCTCCTCTCATCCTACCCCTCCTCTCTTCCTCCCCTTCCTCTCTTCCTTCTCCTCCTCCTCTCTTCCCCCCTCCTCTC
The DNA here is from genome assembly GCF_057628025.1 of Oncorhynchus mykiss. Taxonomy (NCBI): domain Eukaryota; kingdom Metazoa; phylum Chordata; class Actinopteri; order Salmoniformes; family Salmonidae; genus Oncorhynchus; species Oncorhynchus mykiss. Next base: position 15,696,293 of record NC_143039.1, read on the forward strand.
ATCCTTCTCCTCCTCTCTTTCTCTCCCTCCTCTCTTCCTCCCCTTCCTCCCCTTCCTCTCTTCCTTCTCCTCTTCCTCTCTTCCTCTCTTCCTCCCCCTCCTCTCTTCCTCCCCTTCCTCTCTTCCTCCTCCTCCTCCTCTCTTCCCCCCCTCCTCTCATCCTTCTCCTCCTCTCTTTCTCTCCCTCCTCTCTTCCTCCCCTTCCTCTCTTCCTTCTCCTCCTCTCCTCTCTTCCTCTCTTCCTCCCCCTCCTCTCATCCTCCCCTCCCCTCTATCTTCTCCTCCTCCTCTCTTCCTCCCCTTCATCTCTTCCTTCTCCTCCTCCTCTCTTCCTCCCCTTCCTCTCTTCCTCTCTTCCTCCCCCTTCTCTCTTCTCCTCCTCCTCTCTTCCTCCTCCTCCTCCTCTCCTCCTCTCTTCATCCCCTTCTCTCTTCCTTCTCCTCTTCCTCCCTTCCTCTCTTCCTCTCCCTCATCCCCTTCTCTCTTCCTTCTCCTCTTCCTCCCTTCCTCTCTTCCTCTCCCTCCTCTCTTCCTCCCCTCCTCTCTTCCTCCCCTTCCTCTCTTCCTTCTCCTCCTCCTCTCTTCCTCCCCTTCCTCTCTTCTTTCTCCTCTTCCTCTCTTCCTCCCCTTCCTCTCTTCCTTCTCCTCCTCCTCCTTCCTCCCTTCCTCTCGTCCTTCTCCTCTTCCTCTCTTCCTCTCTTTTTCCCCCTTCTCTCTTCCTTCTCCTCCTCCTCTCTTCCTCTCTTTCTCTCCCTCTCTTATCCCCCTCCTCTCTTCCTCCCCTTCTCTCTTCCTTCTCCTCCTCCTCTTTCCTTCTCTTCCTCCTCTCTTCCTCCCCTTCTCTCTTCCTCCTCTCCTCCTCGTCCTTCTCCTCCTCCTCTTTCCTTCTCTTCCTCCCCCTCCTCTCTTCCTCTCTTTCTCGTCCTCCTCTCTTCCTCCCCCTCCTCTCTTCCTCCCCTTCTCTCTTCCTCCTCTCTTCCTCGTCCCTCTCCTCCTCCTCCTCAGTGTGTGATCTGTTCACTAATACATACATTGTTCTTCTGTAGGATCTGCAGCGCTCTATTGACATTGTTTAGTGAGTGGACGCGCGTGAATCCTCTCTCCTTCACCTGCAGACTCAGAACACACACACACACACATACACACACACACACAGAAGAGAAGAGATCCTTCAGAACACACAGAGGCTTTATTTACTGAACATGATATTAAAGACTTTGCTCAGGGCCATTGCTGAAGAGGTTTATATTACAATAAAAGCAATTGTATAAAGTTTAGGACAAAGGTAGAGGAGGAGGAGAAGAAATGCAAGGAGAAAGACAACAGGTTGGTATAATAGGTGAGGAGATAAGTGAGGAGTTGAGGAGATAAGTGGGGTTAGGAGGCAAGGAGGCGAGGAGGCGAGGAGATAAGTGGGGTCAAGAGGATAAGGAAGTGAGGAGATGCAGATACATGGGGCTAGGAGGATAAGGAGGTGAGGAGATGAGGAGAATACATGGGGCTAGGAGGATAAGGAGGTGAGGAGATGAGGAGGTGAGGGAGATACATGGGGATAGGAGGATAAGGAGGTGAGGAGATGAGGAGGTGAGGGAGATACATGGGGCTAGGAGGATAAGGAGGTGAGGATATGAGGAGGTGAGGGAAATACATGGGGCTAGGAGGATAAGGAGGTGAGGAGTTGAGGAAGTGAGGGAGATACATGGGGCTAGGAGGATAAGGAGGTGAGGTGATGAGGAAGTGAGGGAGATACATGGGGCTAGGAGGATAAGGAGGTGAGGTGGTGAGGGAGATACATGGGGCTAGGAGGATAAGGAGGTGAGGTGGTGAGGGAGATACATGGGGCTAGGAGGATAAGGAGGTGAGGAGATGAGGAGGTAAGGGAGATACATGGGGCTAGGAGGATAAGGAGGTGAGGAGATGAGGAGGTGAGGGAAATACATGGGGCTAGGAGGATAAGGAGGTGAGGTGGTGAGGTGAGGGAGATACATGGCGCTAGGAGGATAAGGAGGTGAGGTGGTGAGGGAGATACATGGCGCTAGGAGGATAAGGAGGTGAGGTGGTGAGGGAGATACATGGGGCTAGGAGGATAAGGAGGTGAGGTGATGAGGTGAGAGAGATACATGGGGCTAAGAGGATAAGGAGGTGAGGTGATGAGGTGAGGGAGATACATGGGGCTAGGAGGATAAGGAGGTGAGGAGGTGAGGGAGATACATGGGGCTAGGAGGATAAGGAGGTGAGGAGGTGAATGGGGTTAGGAGGATGGTAAGTCCAGGAGGATAATGATGACATTACTGACCAGCTCGTGACCTGCCAGTCCCTCCAGCAGCTCCAGCAGGCGACGGCCATCACACAGGTCGGTGAAGAGGTCCTGGATGGGGGGCTTCCCTGCCTGAGGAAACAGGGCACAACACATCACTACAGGATACACAGGAACGATGTCAGTTCAAATCCTGAGCAGAGCAAGACAAAATGGGAGATGTGCTGTTTTTTCTGGTTTCAGACCCTAGGTACCATAATATCCTGTCGTTGTGCCTTTGAGCAAGGTCAACCCATCATGACACTCCGACAGACATATCTCCAATACTAACACAGAGAGACGTATCTCCAATACTAACACTGAGAGACATAGCTCCAATACTAACACAGAGAGAAGACATATCTCCAAACTGACACAGAGAGACATAGCTCCAATACTAACACAGAGAGAAGACATATCTCCAAACTGACACAGAGACATATCTCCAATACTAACACAGAGAGAAGACATATCTCCAATACTAACACAGAGAGAAGACATATCTCCAAACTGACACAGAGAGACATAGCTCCAATAGTAACACAGAGAGAAGACATATCTCCAATACTGACACTGAGAGAAGACATATCTCCAAACTGACACAGAGAGACATAGCTCCAATACTAACACAGAGAGACATGACTCCAATACTAACACTGAGAGAAGACACATCTCCAATACTAACACTGAGAGACATATCTCCAATAATAACACAGAGAGATATATATCCGATACTAACACAGAGACATATCTCCAATACTAACACTGAGAGAAGACATATTTCCAACAATGACACAGAGAGACAAATCTCCAATACTGACACAGAGAGACATATCTCCAATACTAACACAGAGAGACGTATCTCCAATACTAACACTGAGAGACATATATACAATACTGACACAGAGAGACATATCTCCAATACTAACACTGAGAGAAGACACATCTCCAATACTAACACTGAGATAAGACATATCTCCAATACTAACACTGACAGAATACATATCTCCAATACTAACACTGAGAGACATATCTCCAATACTGACACTGAGAGACATATCTCCAATACTAACACTGAGAGACATAGCTCCAATACTAACACTGAGAGACATATCTCCAATACTAACACTGAGAGACATATCTCCAATACTAACACAGAGAGACATATCTCCAACACTAACACAGAGAGACATATCTCCAACACTAACACAGAGAGACATATCTCCAACACTAACACAGAGAGACATATCTCCAACACTAACACTGAGAGACATATCTCCAACACTAACACAGAGAGACATATCTCCAACACTAACACAGAGAGACATAGCTCCAATACTAACACAGAGAGAAGACATATATCCAATACTAACACTGAGAGAAGACATATCTCCAATACTAACACAGAGAGACAAATCTCCAATACTGACACAGAGAGACATATCTCCAATACTAACACAGAGAGACGTATCTCCAATACTAACACTGAGAGACATATCTCCAATACTGACACAGAGAGACACATCTCCAATACTGACACAGAGAGACATATCTCCAATACTAACACTGAGAGACATATATACAATACTGACACAGAGAGACATATCTCCAATACTAACACTGAGAGAAGACACATCTCCAATACTAACACTGAGATAAGACATATCTCCAATACTAACACTGACAGAAGACATATCTCCAATACTAACATTGAGACACATATCTCCAATACTGACACTGAGAGACATATCTCCAATACTAACACTGAGAGACATAGCTCCAATACTAACACTGAGAGACATATCTCCAATACTAACACTGAGAGACATATCTCCAATACTAACACAGAGAGACATATCTCCAATACTAACACAGAGAGACAAATCTCCAATACTAACACTGAGAGACATATATCCAATACTAACACAGAGAGACATATCTCCAACACAAACACAGAGAGACACATCTCCAACACCAACACTGAGAGACATATCTCCAACACTAACACAGAGAGACATATCTCCAACACTAACACAGAGAGACATATCTCCAACACTAACACAGAGAGACATATCTCCAACACTAACACAGAGAGACATATCTCCAACACTAACACTGAGAGACATATCTCCAACACTAACACAGAGAGACATATCTCCAACACTAACACAGAGAGACATAGCTCCAATACTAACACAGAGAGAAGACATATATCCAATACTAACACTGAGAGAAGACATATCTCCAATACTAACACTGAGAGACATATCTCCAATACTAACACTGAGAGAAGACATATCTCCAATACTAACACTGAGAGAAGACATATCTCCAACACTAACACAGAGAGACATATCTCCAACACTAACACTGAGAGAAGACATATCTCCAGTACTAACACTGAGAGAAGACATATATCCAACACTAACACTGAGAGACATATATCTCCAACACTAACACAGAGAGACATATCTCCAACACTAACACAGAGAGACAAATCTCCAACACTAACACTGAGAGACATATATCCAACACTAACACTGAGAGACATATCTCCAACACTAACACTGAGAGACATATCTCCAACACTAACACTGAGAGAAGACGTAGCTACAGTTAGTTAATCTAATCTAGTATGAAGGGTGTACTGGTGGTATCTATACAGGGGCAGGTTGACCTCTGAAGTCCTGCTCTGTGATAAATGTCTTCTGCTGCAGACTTCATAATAACTTCCAGGTCGTTGTTTCACGCAACGCAAATCAAAAGGAAAAGACAGAAACATCGTGTTTTTCCAGCAAAATCACCTTTCATTTCACAAGTATTCCCAGTCAGAGGGTAAAGTACAGGCATGTCTCCTAAATAGCACATCCTCTTCCCTATATAGTGCACTACTTTTGACTACAGTGCTATGGGCCCTGGTCAAAAGTAGTGCACTATATAGGGAATAGGGTGCCATTTGGGACGCATGCTGTGATGTCATGAATATAAGTGTTCCCTCATCTCCATGCCTATTCTCTACACTGTACTGCTACAGATGTAGGGTCTTTCATTTGACCTGTATTGTCACAGCTAAATAACCCTGCAGCAACAGGGTTTGAATGTTTAGTCCATAATGTTGCTTGATGGAGGTGAGGCTGTTAATTAATATGACCGTGTGTTGGTGTAGGTTTCCAGTAAATTTATGTAAATCACAAAGCTCATCTGCATTCCCTGCGATGCAGTAAAATTCTCAACAACAAAAGAGAGATCAAATTAAGATTATACATCTGTATTTATCATGTCTGCTAAAACTGCCAAGTCTATGTCTCCGCTCTGGTTCGGAATCAGATCCAAACTGAATATTACTTCACTGTCTGAAACAGCAGCGAATCTGACTGATTCAGTGTGGATTTCAGGCTAGCGCTGTTCAATTCTACAGTTCACAGTTCTCTTCGTGGCTCTGCCTGTCTGTCTGTCTGTCTGTCTGTCTGTCTGTCTGTCTCGATCCATCTTGCCGCCTCTCCACATCCCTCCCTCCTCTGCCTCTCCCCATCTCCCTTCCTCCCTCCTCTGCCTCTCCCCCTCTCTCTCTAACTCCCTCCCTCCCTCCTCTGCCTTTCCCCCTCTCTCTCTACCTCCCTCCTCTGCCTCTCCCCCTCTCTCTATCCCTCCCTCCTCTGCCTCTCCCCCTCTCTCTCTCCCTCCCTCCTCTACCTCTCCCTCTCTCTCTACCTCCCTCCTCTGCCTCTCCCTCTCCCTCTCTCTCTACCTCCCTCCATCTCTCCTCTGCCCCTCCCTCCCTCCCTCCCTCCCTCCCTCCCTCCCTCCCTCCCTCCCTCCCTCCCTCCCTCCCTCCCTCCCTCCCCCTCTCTCTCTCCCTCCCTCCTCTGCCTCTCCCCCTCTCTCTCTCCCTCCCTTCCTCCTCTGCCCCCCTCCCTCTTCTGCCTCTCCACATCTCTCCCTCCCTCCCAGTCTGTTTGTTTATGTTAGGATTATTTCTGGGGAGGCTGTCCACTGTCCACGGCCATGCCCTTGGGTTGGGACACTGGCTTTAACCCTTTGCAGTAGTGTGGCTCCCTCCCTCCCCGCTCTGCCCCTCCCTCCCTCCCTCCCTCCCTCCCTCCCTCCCTCCCTCCCTCCCTCCCTCCCTCCCTCCCTCCCTCTCCACATCCCTCCCTCCCTCCCTCCCTCTCCACATCCCTCCCTCCCTCCCTCCCTCCCTCCCTCCCTCACTCCCTCCCTCCCTCCCTCCCTCCCTCCCTCCCTCCCTCCCTCCCTCCCTCCCTCCCTCCCTCCCTCCCTCCCTCCCTCCCTCCCTCTCCACATATATCCCTCCCTACCTTTCTACCTCCCTCCCTCCCCCCTCCCTCTCCACATCTCTCCCTCCCTACCTTTCTACTTCCCTCCCTCCCTCTCTTCCAGTCTGTTTTTTATGTTAGGATTATCTCTAGGCAGTCTGTCCACGGCCGTGCCCTTGGGTTGGCACGCTGGCTTTACCCCTTTGAGCCCGACCCCCTCCTGCCCCCTAGTGTGTGTGTGTGTGTGTGTGTGTGTGTGTGTGTGTGTGTGTGTGTGTGTGTGTGTGTGTGTGTGTGTGCGTGTGTGTGTGTGTGTGTGTGTGTGTGTGTGTGTCGCCCCATGCCTCTTCCAGTGACTCAATAAAGGCCTCGGTCTCCAGACAGACCACAATGCCTTGGGGGCGGCGAATTGATTTCCTTAGAAAAGATGAGCCTATTGCCACATCTGAACTCTGACAAAAACAGGGAGAGTGGGAGGGGACTGTTAATGAGGTTTGGAGAGAATGGACACCACGTTTTCTCTCTTTCTCTCTCTCTGTCTTCCACTCTCTCTGTCATCCACTCTCTATGTCTTCCACTCTCTCTGTCATCCACTCTCTGTCTTCCACTCTCTCTGTCATCCACTCTCTGTCATCCACTTTCTGTCATCCACTCTCTGTCTTCCACTCTCTGTCTTCCACTCTCTGTCAATCACTCTCTGTCATCCACTCTCTGTCATCCACTCTCTGTCATCCACTCTTTGTCTTCCACTCTCTGTCATCCACTCTCTGTCTTACACTCTCTGTCATCCACTCTCTGTCATCCACTCTCTGTCTTCCACTCTCTGTCTTCCACTCTCTCTGTCTTCCACTCTCTCTGTCATCCACTCTCTCTGTCATCCACTCTCTGTCTTCCACTCTCTGTCTTCCACTCTCTCTGGCTTCCTCTCTCTGTCTTCCACTCTCTCTGTCTTCCACTCTCTCTGTCTTCCACTCTCTGTCTTCCACTCTCTGTCATCCACTCTCTGTCATCCACTCTCTGTCTTCCACTCTTTCTGTCTTCCACTCTCTCTGTCTTCCACTCTCTGTCTTACACTCTCTGTCATCCACTCTCTGTCATCCACTCTCTGTCATCCACTCTCTCTCATCCACTCTCTCTCATCCACTCTTTGTCTTCCACTCGCTGTCTTCCACTCTCTGTCATCCACTCTCTGTCATCCACTCTCTCTGTCATCCACTCTCTCTGACATCCACTCTCTGTCATCCACTCTCTGTCTTCCACTCTCTCTGTCTTCCACTCTCTCTGTCATCCACTCTCTGTCATCCACTCTCTGTCTTCCACTCTCTGTCTTCCACTCTCTGTCTTCCACTCTCTGTCTTCCACTCTCTCTGTCTTCCACTCTCTGTCTTACACTCTCTGTCATCCACTCTCTGTCTTCCTCTCTCTGTCATCCACTATCTGTCTTCCTCTCTCTGTCATCCACTCTCTCTGTCATCCACTCTCTCTGTCCTCCACTCTCTGTCTTCCACTCTCTGCCTTCCACTCTCTCTGTCATCCCCTCTCTGTCTTACACTCTCTCTGTCATCCACTCTCTCTGTCATCCACTCTCTGTCCTCCACTCTCTCTGTCATCCACTCTCTGGCTTCCACTCTCTGGCTTCCACTCTCTCTGTCATCCACTCTCTGGCTTCCACTCTCTGTCTTCCACTCTCTCTGTCATCCACTCTCTCTGTCATCCACTCTCGGTCATCCACTCTCTGTCTTCCACTCTCTCTGTCATCCACTCTCTGTCATCCTCTCTCTGTCATCCACTCTCTGTCATCCACTCTCTCTGTCATACTCTCTCTGTCATCCACTCTATCTGTCATCCACTCTATCTGTCTTCCACTCTCTCTCTCTTCCACTCTCTCTGTCTTCCACTCTCTGGCTTCCACTCTCTCTGTCATCCACTCTCTGTCTTCCACTCTCTCTGTCATCCACTCTCTCTGTCTTCCACTCTCTCTGTCATCCACTCTCTCTGTCATCCACTCTCGGTCATCCACTCTCTGTCTTCCACTCTCTGTCTTCCACTCTCTCTGTCATCCACTCTCTGTCATCCACTCTCTGTCTTCCACTCTCTCTGTCATCCACTCTCTCTGTCATCCACTCTCTGGCTTCCACTCTCTCTGTCATCCACTCTCTCTGTCTTCCACTCTCCCTCTCTTCCACTCTCTCTGTCTTCCACTCTCTGGCTTCCACTCTCTCTGTCATCCACTCTCTGTCTTCCACTCTCTCTGTCATCCACTCTCTCTGTCATCCACTCTCTCTGTCATCCACTCTCGGTCATCCACTCTCTGTCATCCACTCTCTGTCTTCCACTCTCTCTGTCATCCACTCTCTGTCTTCCACTCTCTCTGTCATCGACTCTCTCTGTCATCGACTCTCTGGCTTCCACTCTCTCTGTCATCCACTCTCCCTGTCTTCCACTCTCTCTCTCTTCCACTCTCTCTGTCTTCCACTCTCTGGCTTCCACTCTCTCTGTCTTCCACTCTCTCTGTCATCCACTCGCTCTCTTCCACTCTCTCTCTATTCCACTCTCTCTCTCTTCCACTCTCTGGCTTCCACTCTCTCTGTCTTCCACTCTCTCTGTCATCCACTCTCTCTCTTCCACTCTCTCTCTCTTCCACTCTCTCTCTCTCTTCCACTCTCTCTCTCGTCCACTCTCTCTGTCATCCACTCTCTGTCTTACACTCTCTCTGTCATCCACTCTCTGTCTTCCACTCTCTCTGTCATCCACTCTCTCTGTCATCCACTCTCTGTCTTCCACTCTCTGTCTTCCACTCTCTCTGTCATCCACTCTCTGTCATACACTCTCTGTCTTCCACTCTCTGTCTTCCACTCTCTCTGTCATCCACTCTCTGTCTTTCACTCTGTCTTCCACTCTCTCTGTCATCCACTCTCTCTCTCTGTCCCTTTCTCTCTGCTTCCACTCTCTGTCTTACACTCTCTGTCATCCACTCTCTGTCATCCACTCTCTGTCATCCACTCTTTGTCATCCACTCTCTGGCTTCCACTCTCTGTCTTCCACTCTCTCTGTCATCCACTCTCTCTGTCATCCACTCTCTCTCTCTCTTCCACTCTCTCTGTCATCCACTCTCTCTGTCATCCACTCTCTCTCTTCTACTCTCTCTCTCTTCCCCTCTCTCTCTCTTCCACTCTCTGTCTTACACTCTCTCTGCTATCCACTCTCTGTCTTCCACTCTCTCTGTCATCCACTCTCTGTCATCCACTCTCTGTCATACACTCTCTGTCTTCCTCTCTCTGTCATCCACTCTCTGTCATCCACTCTCTGTCATACACTCTCTGTCTTCGACTCTCTGTCTTCCACTCTCTCTGTCATCCACTCTCTGTCTTCCACTCTCTCTGCTTCCACTCTCTGTCTCACAGCAATCTATACATACACACTGCAATCTATATTACACACACACTGCAATCTATATTACACACACACTGCAATCTATATTACATACACTGCAATCTATATCACACACACTGCAATCTATATCACATACACACACTGCAATCTATATCACACACACACTGCAATCTATATCACACACACACTGCAATCTATATCACACACACACTACAATCTATATTACACACACTGCAATCTATATCACACACACTGCAATCTATATTACATACACACACTGCAATCTATATTACACACACACTGCAATCTATATCACACACACACTACAATCTATATTATACACACACTGCAATCTATATCACACACACTGCAATCTATATTACACACACACTGCAATCTATATTACACACACTGCAATCTATATTACACACACTGCAATCTATATTACACACACTGCAATCTATATTACATACACACACTGCAATCTATATTACACACACACTGCAATCTATATCACACACACACACTACAATCTATATTACATACACACACTGCAATCTATATTACACACACACTGCAATCTATATTACACACACACTGCAATCTATATCACACACACACTACAATCTATATTACACACACTGCAATCTATATCACACACACTGCAATCTATATTACATACACACACTGCAATCTATATTACACACACACTGCAATCTATATTACACACACTGCAATCTATATTACACACACACACACTGCAATCTATATCACACACTATAATCTATATTATACACACACTGCAATCTATATCACACACACTGCAATCTATATTACACACACACTGCAATCTATATCACACACACTGCAATCTATATTATACACACACTGCAATCTATATCACACACACTGCAATCTATATTACACACACACTGCAATCTATATTACATACACACACTGCAATCTATATTACACACACACTGCAATCTATATTACACACACTGTAATCTATATTACACACACACACTGCAATCTATATTACACACACACACACACAGCAATCTATATTACACACACACACTGCAATCTATATTACACACACACACACTGCAATCTATATTACACACACTGCAATCTATATTACACACACTGCAATCTATTTCACACACACACTGCAATCTATGTTATACACATACTGCAATCTATATCACACACACACTGCAATCTATATTACACACACTG